>NW_022589704.1:11589776-11590225 GCF_004348235.1 Phoca vitulina | reverse complement strand
GCATGGCGGGGTCCCCGAGAGCATGGCAGCATCCCCGAGAGCATGGCGGGGTCCCCGAGAGCATGGCGGTGTCCCAAGAGCATGGCGGCATTCCTTAGAGCTTGGCGGCTTCCTTAGAGCTTGGTGGTGTCCCCAGAGCATGGAGGCGTCCCCGAGAGCATGGTGGTGTTCCTTAGAACTTGGCGGCATCACCAAGAGCATGGCGGGGTCCTCCAAGAGTGTGGCGTGGTCCCCGAGAGCATGGAGGCGTCCCCGAGAGCGTGGCGGGGTCCCCCAAGAGCGTGGCGTGGTCCCCGAGAGCATGGAGGCGTCCCCGAGAGCATGGCGGGGTCCCCCAAGAGCGTGGTGTGGTCCCCGAGAGCATGGAGGCGTCCCCGAGAGCATGGCGGTGTTCCTTAGAGCTTGGCGGCGGCGTCGAGAGCATGGCACGGTCCCCCAAGAGCGTGGCG
>NW_022589704.1:11436066-11589766 GCF_004348235.1 Phoca vitulina | reverse complement strand
GTGGCGGGGTCCCCGAGAGCATGGAGGCATCCCCGAGAGCGTGGCGGCTTTCCACCAGGGCACAGAAACAGGATGACAGGAATAGGTGGAAAAACGCACTCAGTACGTTTGGATCAGCCACGTGTTACCTTCAGAACACCCCCGGGCGAAGTACAGGTCAGTGTTGTTCGTAAGCTACAGGCCCCGCGGCGGCTGAGCGGGAGCGCACGGATGGACACGGCGGTTCAGGGCCACGCGAGGAGCCCTGTCGTAAAGGCAGGTGCGGCGACGGGCCCTCCTTCGCAGAGGGGTCTGGGGCGGGGCGGTGAGTCCCCAGTCGTCACACCAGCCTCCCGTGTACCAGGGGCAGCCCTTCCATCCCGGCAGGACGATCCCTGGGCCCTGCACGTTAGGGTCCCACATGCCGCAAACACACAAAAATAAATCGACTAAAGCACACAAGGACCCCTCTGCCACTGAGGAGCCAGAGCCGAGCCCGGGAGCCTAAGCGTCTGCTGCGTGAGCTGACGAGCCCGCTCAGGCCCCAGGGAAGTGGCGTGTCCTCAGCCCTGCCCGCGTCCCTGCCCCAGGAGCTTGCTGCCTCTGCCACGGAGGTCTGCGGGCGGATCGCTGCAGAGCGTGTGCGGGAGGGGTTGTGTGGCGGAAACAGGCAAGAGAAAAGACAGATTTACTTGTTAAATCTTTCTCAGCACGGATACAGAATAGTCTTGTATAATACAGTCTCATTCCGGTCAGGACTGGCAAGCGTCCATTGTCCTGCGTCCCCTTGGGTTCTAATTAGTCGTTCCGGGGGGCTCACGCGTCAGCGCGGTGCTCGCAACGGTTGCAGGAAGTCGCAGAGCAATGTGTACCAGATCACACAATTCATATTCCGCTTAGATTTCTTCGCACGTCCTTCTAGACATAATGGGCCTGAAACAGCCTATTGATTCTTTCCTTTGGCAATGGATAGACATCAAACACTAGACTTATGAACACCTTTACCTTCTTAACATATTTGCCAAAATGTAATTACATTAAAACATTTTCAGCTTTATTTAAATAATATGTATTTAAAATGTGGATGTTCATTAATTATCATTTGATTTTTCTTTTAATTTCGTAGGTAATTTTGCGGGTTTTTTTTTTTCAAGAAAGTTAACTTTTAAACATGTGAAAAGTACTTCAAAGAATTTTTTTTTACTTTTACAATTCCTATATTTTGTTCTTTTGATGAAATATATTCAAATTTTGTATAGTTTAAATACTATTACATTTTATTTTTCATCCTTTGGACAATTATAAATACTTAGTTTATTGAATGAAGGTAAGGGAAAACATTCTAGTATAAAGATACAATAATTTATGATTTATGTGCATCTCTATTTTACTAATCCAAACAGCTTGACCCATCAACAGCCTGACTCATCCAAACAACCTGACCCATCAACAGAATACCCAACCATAATGCAATAGTGATTAAATTCAGTTGACTTTGGGATTTTGCCAAAAATCTCAGATTTACACATATTTGTTTTCATTTGGTTGTTATAAAGGTATATTTGATAAGGCAGAAGGATAGAGCATATTTCAACTATCTGTTAGTGTAATTTATCACTTTTTAATGCTGAGACATGCAGTCTGCAGGCTTTCATTTTTATTCACATCTTGGCCCTGCCGGTGTTAGGGTGGGGCCCGCATGCAAACACAAGCGGACGGCATCCACCAGCCCAGAGAGATGGTGGAGTGTGACTGGAACCTAGGGAGCAGGGAGGAGCTGGGAGGGAGGAGATCAGTTAGCAATGCAGGGGACGCACTCCAGAGAGGCTTAAAAACCACTCTCGGCCCTTTGCTTTCATCCTGTGGGTGACTGGGAGCCCTGAAAGGTTAGGCAGAGGAGGAAGAAGTCCCAGTAGTCCAGGGAACAGCTGGGTTGCTCTTCCCACCGGGCAGTCAGTAACGATGCTCGGAACCATATCTTCTGGGAGGGAAGCCCCAAGACGCTATTACTTGTCTGTCAAAGGATGGGAGGCAGGGCTTGAATAGGTCCATTTCAAATCTTGCTTTCACAGGGAGTTACCCTCTTTTAGAAAAGTGAGCGCTGGTTATTATTGTTCTTCCCGAAATCACCTGAGGTTAAAAAAAAAAAATACTAAGAGAAAAGAGAGCACATTCTTTAAAATGGAATATCTGGTCACTCATTCTGTTGTTCATGGGATGCTTTAGGAGAGAGTACCTTTGGAGGGAATGTTGTTGGATGTGAAATTGGGAGGGGGTCATGATGTATTAGGAAAATGCACTGGGGGTGGGGGGTAGGAGTCAGTCCCCTCCAGGTGTTTGGCTTGTGCAGGTCCCTCTAGCTTCATGTGACTTCCTCACAAATAATTCCTTCTGGCCTAATGTTGCCATTATGTGGTCATTCCCCTGATCTTATATCATATTCTGCATTTCATTGAGAACATTATTCACTGAAAATAAACATTATTAATTTAATGGGATCCGATTTTAGTCCACAATCAACATGAACCTTGGCATTCATCTTCCTAAAATGCTCAGCTCTGCCCAAGGTTCAACTCGGAGCCATAAATAGGAAGTAGACAAGACCTTGCTCTCTCCACTTTTCTACCTCAGAAGAAAGAAGAATATTCATCTGAGAGAAGGACATGGATTAGGATGAAGGGGAAAGTAAGAACACACATGTGATTCTTTTAGAATCTTGCATCTTCTCTACGGCAGAGCGGTAATAAAAGCCGCCAGGAAAATTTCTGAGTAGCAATTCTAATAGAGTCATTTGTTATGTATCAGCAGCAAATGACCATGAATGAAATGATAGTGAGTTGTCTTGCCTATGGAGGTAGTTTCCATACAGTTTCTAATCCAGTGACCGTCATCATTTAGACGTAGAGTATTTGACCTTGTGGTTTTGTGCACATAGAAGCACATATGACAATTGTCTAGAGTCATGAAAACTTATAAGTCATTGGAGTGTTGGATGAAGGATAGCTCATCCTTCAGCAAATACTTACTGAGAATCTACTGTGTAGGCTCTGTTCTAAGCAAATGGGATGAATCAGTGAACAAACCCAACATAGATCCCTGCCCCACAAAGCTTCCACACTCATGGGTAGAAACAAAACATAAATATAATGGATAAATATTGAGTGTATTAGAAAGTGGTAAGTTCTACTGGGTGCCTCAGTTAGTTGAGTGTCTGCCTTCAGCTCCAGTCGTGATCCCGGGGTCCTGGGATCAAGTCCCATGTCTGACTCCTTGCTCGGCGGGGAGCCTGCTTCTCCCTCGGTCTGCCGCTCCCCCTGCTTGTGCTCATTCTCTCTCTCTGACAAATAAATAAAATCTTTGAGAGAAAGAAAGAAAGAAAGAAAGATAGAAAGAAAGAAAGAAAGAAAGAAAGAAAGAAAGAAGAAAGAAAGAAAGAAAGAAAGAAAGAAAGAAGAAAGAAGAAAGAAAGAAAGGAAAGAAAGAAAGAAAGAAAGAAAGAAAGAAAGAAAGAAAGAAAGAAAGAAAGAAAGAAAGAAAGAAAGAGAAAGAAAGAAAGAAAGAAAGAAAAAGAAAGAAAGAAAGAAAAAGAAAGAAAGAAGTTCCTTAGAAAAGGAAAGCAAAATAAGAAAAATTAGAAGTGTGGGGTGGTTTTGTAATTTCAAATTAAATCATATCTATATCATGTGTTTCATGCAGCTTTTTATCTTTTTTTTTTAAGAGAGAGTGTGCACACGAGCAGGTGGGGAGGGGTGGAGGGAGAAGGAGAGAGAGACTCTCAAGCAAGCTCCACACTCAGCGCTCAGCGCAGAGCCCCATGCAGGGCTGGATCTCACAACCCTGAAATCGTGACTTGAGCTGAAACCAAGAATCAACTGCTTAACTGACTGACCAACCCACGCGCCCCTCATGCAGCTTTTTAAAAATGAGATATGTGTATAGAGTACACATTGAAAAATCTCTAAGACAAGTTAAGAGGGGGGTAAAGCAAGTTACAGAACACTATGAACTCATTTAAAAAAGTGCGTGTGTGTGTGTGTGTGTCCGTGTGTGCCCAGAAACAACTGAAAAGACACACACCAAAACATGCTTCTGCACATCTCCCATCTCCCCACCACCCAAACTGTGGCAGACACACTAGGTAGGTCACTTCATCCCCGGTGGGTTTTTCCAAGCCCTGCTCTCATTGAGAGTGACCCTGTGAGGGTCCACACTTTCTACAGGGGTCCCTGCTTCAGTTCTCCCCCTCACCCACTGAGTTTGTAGTCCTCTTCCTCTTCTTCCCATGTTCTAAATATTTTGTAGAGAGGGAAGACTTTTTGGGGTGTCGGATCTACCATCCTGCCAGAAATGGAAGTGATCCGTAGAATTTTTTAGAAAGGTATATAAAGCTGACATTAAAGTGAAAAACAACAATTAGATTTGTTCATTCTATAGCTGTTCTTGAAAGGGATACATTGACAACTGGATGCCACATCACAGGGAAAGAATTCTTCGCCTAGCAAAATGTGAGGAGAAACCCTCAGGAAAACTGGCAGAGCCCTTCAGCATGGATAATGTTGTCAGGAAAAACATGCCAAAAACCCTGCAATCACATCTGAGTCATTCGCTGTTCTAGAAATTAGCACATAGTTGGAATGATAACCTATGTTTCATTAACTCTAAAACAAAATAATTTATATGCATAATTTTTAGTTTCTTTTTTTCAACCTATCAATAATTACTTTATTTTTTACACTTTTATTTTAATTCCAGTATAATTAACATGCAGTGTTACATTAGTTTGAGGTGTCCAATATAGTGATTTGAGGATTCTATAAGTCCTCAGTGCTCACCGAGATATTTCCCCCATCCCCCCACCCGCCTCCCCTCTGGCAACCACCAGTTTGTGCTCTAGAGTTGAGTCTGTTTCTTGGTTTGTCTCTCTTTTCCTTTCCTTGTTTTGTTTCTTCTTCTTCTTTGTTTTTGGTTTCCTTTTTAAAGATAAGGTTGGAATCACACTCGTTACTAAATTATTTGCTGTGACACTTCAGTTCCTATTTAACTAGATTCACTTCAAGTTATCTGCCCTCTGTGCTAATTACTCCTGGATAATGAAGACTCTAGTATTCCAGTTTCAAAGGTGAGATATTGAGACTCGAAGAAGTCAAGTACTTTGCCCAAGGTCCCCCAAATAGTGATGTAGAGCAGGCTCTGACCATTCTGTGGGGCAGCCAGCGAGGGAGGGGCCTGTACCCGGGGTCTCACTCTGGCCCACCTCTCCGTTGGCCTGCTCCCTTCTTGCTTCTCACTCCTCCCTCCCCTATCTGGGTCTCCTGAAATGTTTGGCCCCAGGAAAGGGGGATCCAATTTTAGGTTTGCTCTCCTGGCTTCCAGCTTGAGGGTAGAAACTCTCCATTTCTCTCATAGGCCCCACCCGTCACAGCTCCAGGTGACAGACCCATGGGCTGGTGGCCTGATTCACATGAGCCAGTCTCCTTCTGAGCCCAGAGCTGACAGATGAGGGGTGTTGAAGGTCATGTCTCATACCCTGTTCCCGAGATACCATCGTGATTAGCTTGGGGTTGGAGAGTTGACCCTGCTGGCTGGGTGCCTGTGTCAGTGGGAGGGCTGAGTCCCGGATGTCTACCATGGCAGCTCTGTTCCCTTCATCATCCCCTGTCTATGGGGCCATCACCCGGGCTCCTGCCACAGACTTATCGCATGGTCAGTAAGTAATTTATAATACGCAGTGACTGGTGACTTCTTATCCTTGTTGACGTAGTTTATAACATACTCGTGACCATATTATACGAGGTATGTTATTTCCAGATTATCTGTTTCCTTAATGTGCCGATTGTGTATTCTGCCCTTCCAGGTGCCTAGACTTTCTGAACACACAGAGACCAGGCAACACACAGCGTTAGGATCAAGTCCCAGTTTTCACAGGCCAGGTGTACACACAAGGCCAAATAACTAATAACCATGTGGATCCAATTGCTAGGGACACTCAAACGTGGTCTTTTTTTTTTTTTTAAGATTTATTTATTTATTTATTTTAGGGAGAGAGCGCGAGCAGGGGGAGGAGCAGAGGGAGAGAAGCAGACTCCCCGTTGAGCGCAGAGCCCTACAGGGGGCTCCATCCCAGGACCCTGAGATCCTGACCTGAGCCGAAATCAAGAGCCAGACACTTAACTGACTGAGCCACCCTGGTATCCCTCTAACACTGTCTTAAACCAGATTTCATCCATCAAAAATCATTAGTTGTCTGTATTATCCTTATAGATTCTCCAGAAAACAGGTTATTTAACCTCTTTCTCTGCAGTCAAGGATTTTTTTCCCCCATGTAACTAACCTGAACTCTTCTGTAGCTTAAAGCCGGTGGAAAACAGAATAGGTGGAATATCTGGCAAAAGTAAAAAATCAAAGAGCCCTACACGTGTTAAGTAACAGTTACCAAATTACCTTTTAGCCATTTTATTCTTCACCAGAACATGTTATTCTAAGTTTTATTATGATGATGATGATGATGATTTGTACTTCCTTACTTCTTTCTGTCTGTTTCTTCAGTCTGGTCCTGCCCATTTCTCCTCTTTCCTGTTTGATTCCCTTCCCCTCCTTAAACTCCCAGTGCCTTCCTAGAGCTTCCAGAATAGAATCCGGACTTGTTGGAGTACCTTATGAGGCCCTTCCTGGTTTGTGGATTACTTCTGGCTCCCATCCTCCCCCGTCTCACCACGCTCGCCCTGCCCCAGTGCTGCCAGACCCCAATAAACTTGTTCCCACCTCAGGACTGTGTGTTCATGGTGTGTAGCAGTTGGAACTGAATCAGGAAAAGAGAAGCCACTCTAGCAATTGTTTTAAAGGGCAAAGATTTCATTGAGACCCTGATGCATAACAATGAAAGGACTGGAAGGGGACAGGTGCTTTTAGTCTCACAGCCAGAGCTGAGCACCAGAGAATGGTGTGTGCGTGTGTGTGTGTGTGTGTCAGAAACCACTGCTGATGGGCACACCCGCCAGGTGTGCAAGGGCACGTGTAACGCCAAAGCTCCCATCTGCCAAGGCCCACACATTCCACTGCAGTGTGAGAGGAAGAGTGGCCTCATCTGCCTGCAGAACATGGGTCCCAGCGGCTACCCTTGTGTGTATGGGGGGGGGGGTGCATGGTGGAGTGAGAGTGGAAAGACCAACAGACAGAGCTGCTCCTGCTGCTTCAACCCTCCAGCCCCTCTTCTTCCAGAGGCTCTCTGTTCTCATCAAGATCTGCTCTTTCCAAGGATCCTAACCACTCCTCTACAGGATCCTCTTGCTCATGTGACCTTCCTTCTCTTGGCACTTCTTAGCACCTGAGATCCCTTATTGGTTTACTTGTCTATTGTCTATCTTCCCTCAGTGTAATACGATTGTGGTGAGAGCAAACAGCTCTCAGCTGTAGACCCTGCACTCAGAGCTGCAGACCCCGCACTCACAGTAATATCGTTTTGGGAATGTTGGCGAGGTCCGGAGCCCACAGCCAAGAAAGAATTCTTGAGACGACTTTGGGGCAAAAAGGTGATTTCATGAAAGCACGGGGACAGGACCTGTGGTCAGAGAGAGCGGCTGCCCCGGGGTTGTGAGGGATGACTGATTACATACTTGGGAGTTGGGGGACGTAAGGAAAAAGGGAGGTGTCCAAAAGGGCTTTGATGTGCTAAAGAAGACTCCCAGGATCCTGGAGGCCTGGCTGTGCCAAGCTAAGGTTTTTCCTTCTAGCAAAGCATTAACATTAAGACAATTGGGAGCTTCCTGGAGGAAGGTTATACTCTGCCTCAAGTATTTGTCAATGGGCTGCAGGTTATAAGGACATTTAATTTTATCTGCATTTCCTTTTATCTTTGTTTCCTACATCACTATGGATGGGTGGGGTGATGGCTCAGGAAATGCAGTCTCTGGGTCTATCAATAACCTAACTTCCAGAGACCCAAAGAATGCTTTTTTCTTGTTAATCACTAAGACATTTGTGAACTGATGGAGACTCCTGGCCTGCAGGACTGGCATCTCTACTAGTTAACCATTTGTTTTTCCTTCCGTTAATTTTAGAGCAGCCAGGAGTGCCTGAGAAATGTGTCAGCTTGTGCTTTGTCCTCAGCTGGTCTTCTGCTCCCTCATCAACAGGGACCCTGCACTCACATGTAGACTCTGCACTCAGTGTAAATCCTACACTCAGTGTAGACTCTACACTCAGAGCTGGAGACCCTGAACTCACAGGGGAAACCCTGCACTCACAACAGTGAATGGCACACAGTAAAAACAGAATAAACATTGTCTTTCCTCATCCCAACCTTCACTCCCAACCAAATATAGAAGGAGAGTTTTCTCTGAATTCTATAGGTGATAAAAATAATTATGAGTGACTTTACAAATATGAGGAAAGCACCGTGGACCCACTGTGAGAGGAGCATGGGTTTTGAGTCCTTCCCTCTTGGTTCTCAGGAGTCTTTTGGGTGGTTGCTCACATGTGAAACTGTTGCATGTGCTTTGGTGGTGGTGAGCGTCCCATAGGACCACCCTTTTCAGGTCTGTGGGCGTGCATCCCGCAGAGAGACGAGCACTGTAAATTCCGGCTGGCACAGAGATGAAGAACCTGGCTCTGGAGTCAGGTGGCCCGAGTTGGAAGCTGGGCACTGCATGTTCTTGTTTATGGAGCTTGACCTGACCTCAGCCCCTCTGTCTGATGCCGCCTCCTAAGGCACATAATGAGCGCTCAGAAGGTGTCATCTAGTACTCTTGTTACTCTTTCTCCTTATGTAAAGTAAGGGTCAGCAAATGACAGTTCATGGTCAAGTCTGTTTTTGGCCTGGTTTTGTACCGTGCCCAAGCTCAGAATGGTTTTTACATTGCAAAAGGGTTGTAAAAATAAGAAAGAAAAAATAAGAAGATGGGGCAGGGACAGTAGGTGGCCACAAAGCCTGACTGATCTACCACCTGACCCTTTGCAGAAAAAGTTGGTGACCCTCCCTGTTCAAAGGCATAACTTCCTTTTGGCTTCCTTTACTTAATTGACTAGATGTGCTCGCTTCGGCAGCACATATACTTAATTGACTAGAATGCAATTTTTTTCTTAACTAAGAAAATACTACTATTCTGGGAAATTTTCCAAAAAACTGATAAAAACAAGGGTGCACAGGCCAGTGGGGCCTCACTGCAGAGATGTTGGCTGTATTGGTCTCTGTCCCGGCTGAGGATTTATTCCCACCCACGTGTGACTAGGAATGCACAGATTAGCTATAAATGTGCCTTAATGGCACGTCTTTGGAAACATTGAATGGATTACCAGCTAACGATTGATCTTGGGGAATTTCCAAGGTGATACTTCTGGCTTTTCTTACCAGCCTTGGGCCAACTCATTCTGAGAAAAGAGGAGGACCGAATGTAGGCCGCCTGCCTGTCAACTTCCCCTCCCCCCTGCACTGCCTCTGCATCTCCCCCTGCCTGTCCTCTCACTTCCTTCTTGCGCTTGGCTTCCTCCTGGAATCTGGGTGCAGACACTGGCAGGTGGGTTTGGGTGGGGTGCAGATCCCTCACGCGATTCTATCTCGATCCTGTCCGCTGCTCCTACAGACAGTTCTCTGGTTACTTGAAAGAGAAATTTGTCATGAACTCACGTTCACCAGGAGTTGAGTTATGCAAGGACAAATGTTTCACATAGACAGGTGCAGCCGTTCGTAGAGTCCTGGGTAAGCACAATGTTTTATTGTTGATGCTAATTCTGTTCTTCCCAAAGGCTTTTCCAGTCACTCCATTGGGCCCACAGCACCCATTCACTGCCCACCTTTGCTCATGCTTCTGGGCTTGCTCAGAAAAATCCAGTCGTTGTTGTTACTTCTTACCACTGTATTTGGTAGAACGTTTTATTTCTCCCATAAACATTCACAGGCAGAGTCCTTAAGATATTCAATAGCCACGAGGTCCTTTGACTTCCTGGGTTCCACCTTCCTTGGAAGGCAGTGGTAGTTATGAAGAACTAAAGATATATTTTGGTTACAGTGGTGAGGGGTGCTCTGAAGGAGAAACATATAGCAGAAGGATCTTACCCTAGCTTGTGGGCCAGGGAAGGGGTCCCTGGAGAAAATACCTGAGGGCTGATGTCTGACCAGGAGTTGGCCACAAATACGGGGGGACGAGAGCGTGCCAGGGAAAGGCAAGAACAGGTTTGTAGGGTCTGAGGTAGGAAGGTTCTGGACTTTGAGGAACTGAAAGAAAGCTAGAGCGCATGGGTTGTGGCCGAAGGAAGGGGGAATGGCTTGCATTGAGGAGAGCGTTTCAGGACCTGTGGAATTCTGGACTCTCTCCTGAGAGCAGGGGGTATGCTCTAAGCAGGACAGGGGGAGTCCACTGGCCGAAGTGTGGAGAATGGCATGGAAAAGGATGAAGATGGAGATGGGGAGACCGTGAGGGAGCTGTTGTGACAGGCAGAGAGCTGGAAGGACCACTGTGACAACCTGCTGTGGGAAGAAGTCAATGGGTTGCCATTTTCTTAGAAGGGACTTAAAGGTTGATGAGGGAGGGGCATGATCAAGAATGGCTCCGGGTTTGGAATGACCTGGTGTGGGAGGAGCAGTCTTGCTGTTGGGTGGCTGGGGGTGAACACAAGATTGGGGGTCACTCACGAAGGACTGGAAATACCTGTGATAATGTCATGGAGATGCCACGTAGGCTGTGGGATGAACGTGCCTGAGACCCAGAAAAGGACCAGGTCAGGGAAGCCCCAACAGGAGCTACGGAGGGAGAGGCAGAGCTGTGGTAGGAAAGCCAGGAAAGGTGCCAAGAAAAGAGAATGTTTCTGGAGAGAATGAGCAACTTCCGAGAGGGCAGATCCTACAAAGAGCTCGAGGATGAGGAGAACCAGACATGGTGCCCTGGATTTAGCAATATGAGGACTTGCACGAACCTTCTGGATGGTGTGATGGGCTCGATTAAAACAGGCTGAAGGACTGGCTCGAGCGGTGGTGTGTGTGTGTGTGTGTGTGTGTGTGTACATTTAGACTTCTCTTAGATTCTCCACCCAGAAGAGACCCCTCTCCAGCCTCAGGAAAAGGAAAATGTCTCCAGGAATCACTTTGACGGGCTAACCAACCTACTTACCTAATCAACCCAGTTGGGCATCGGACACCTTAGAAACTAGCCTGGACGTAACTGAGTTGTTGTTATGTTTCTAATCTTGTCTCTTTTACAGGAGAAAACTGTGACCCCGGGATCCCTGCCGTTTACCTGTAGCTTCAATTCACTTTAAAGAGAAGTCAGAAAAAAATGTACCGGAAGAATTTAGCTCAGAGGAAGTCCCAGTCCTCCCCGCCAGTTACACAGGTGGGATCAGTGCTGCCCCCTGCAGGCTCTCGAGGCAAAGGTCAGACTTACACGGCGAAGGGGCCAGTGTCCTCTGGTCAGTGAGTTTGGGATGAGAAATAAGAAGAGAGAGAGGCCTCTTGTCACAGACATAACAAGGACAGACATAGGAAGTGTGCTTAAAGGGATATCAGAGAAGTGCCATCCCCGCATCTCCCTCATCTGCTGGTCAGTAACAAGGCCCGTGAGCTCTCTTCCTCCGAGCTAAGGGATTGTGCCCCATTAAAAACAGGGTGTACCTCAAAGCACAAAGTGGGGGAGGTGTCAATGGGGGCAGGGAGGAGGCAGAGTACTGATGGAATGGGGATTCAGAAGGGGACAGAGGAAAGCCAAGCTTGACTTCTCGAGTTTGCTGAGTAGTGACCAAAGTGGGGTTTGAAAGGCGTAGTCTGAGCACTCACGCTCTTTTGTCAAAAAGGTATTTTATCGGGGCTGCTTCACAAAGGTGTCCGGGTTGTGCACTGCACACCCTCGGAGGCATTGTTTACATAGCATCCGGGGCCTCCCACAGAGGTCCTAATTGCAGTTTTTGCACCTGTATGAGGGGCATCCGTAAAAAGCATGCTCCTTCAATGCAAAGTGTGGCTTTATTCTTTATTTGTAGTATGTAACCCAGGACAACACATACTTGAGTGTTCAGAAGATGATTTTTATAATGTCAATGGTGAAAGTGTCTTTGTTCTAGTCTCTTAAAAACAAAAACAAAAACAAAAAAACAATAGAACAAAGGTTTCCATCCACCGGTCTCATCCAGGGCCATGCTTGGGCCAGTGAATATGAGAATTTCAGATTCAGGTGCTTGTCAGTCTGTGCCAGAAACCCACCTTGCACCTGCTTAATGGGATGGAGAGCAGGGGATGTGTCAGGGTTAGAGACCCAAGGTCCCTCTCCCTCCACGAGAAGGCACGTGAGCAAGACAAGCAGTCTTACATTGAGACTGAAAGCGTAACCCAGTCCATGGGTTTATTTCCGCATATGTGTGTGTGTGTGTGTGTGTACAAACAACACAAAAAAGGACATGAAAGGGGATTCAAAAGGCAAAGCCTTGAACATGAAAAAGCTGGTGGTACATCCTCATGCTTCTACTTCATAGTCCAAGTTTCAGTTTATAGAAAATGTCCAACTCCGTTTCAAAGTAGAATCCTCTATTTATGGGCTCTTGACTTTGGATTCCGACAGGGCTGATTTTATTTTATTTGATTATATTTTCAAAGCTCTGGGTTGGGTAGTTAGTGCCATCTTCACAACATGCTGGATTATTCTGGGCAAACTGGCATGTTTGTTCTCCCTCCCCACCAATGCGGAGATCCTTGGGCCTGAGCCGTAGAAGACTTCATTCTGCGGGGCTTTAGCAGATGTTGAGAATCATGTTGTCAAGTGTGCGGTAGACACTAGGGGGCGGTGTGTGCTCAAACGTCAACCTGGGCAGGGGAAAAGGACTCAACCTCCTCCTGGAATTGTTGGCTAACTCCCAGAGCTAAAAGGGATTAATAAAATATGTTTGGGAGGGGCAACCTTGGCCCCGAAGCCTAGTCAAAGAGGCTGGATGTAAAGTGAGACTGTGCAGGCAGCCTATCAGGAGCTGGGAAGAATTCTTGTCCTTGAGTTCAGGACCAACCGTAGGCAGTTTGTAGTGCAATCCAGGCTCAGGATGACTGTAATCAAGACTTGTCCTCTGTTGGGACATTCAGAAACGGCAGACTTGAAGACTGCAGAGCATCAGCAGCTGTGTTGATCACTGTTCACAAACACTTTATTCTGGGAAAGCCCCTCATGCATTCGAGGAAAATGCACTGTATGTTTGCTCTGTGCCCGACGTGAGTCTAGGGGCTCGGATGCAGCCCTGAGTCGGAGAGCCCAAGCGCCTGGCCTCCTGAAGCTTATTTGCTCACAGGAGGGCAGGATGAATAAATGAGGACAACAGTGAATAAGCTCAGGCTCGCATTTCCACCTATCTATCAGCTTCTTTCCTCTCCCAGCCAGTCCTCACCAGCACAATCGTACATTATCTATTCTTATTCTGAGAGAATGCAAGTCACACATTCGACTCTCCAATCATGGCTGCAGGCCACATTTTTAGAGATACCATCTGGTCCCAGTGGCTCTGACTGCCTAGTGGAAAGTGGCGATTGCAACAACCTTTTACCAAGTGAAAGGGGATGTGGGAAATGCGTGTGGTCTTGGCCCTAGAGATGATTTCTGGCTTAGCCTGCTTGCACTTCATGGATTTGGGGGTTTATTCCACAAAAGGAACAATGCATGCTCCTCTTCGCGGAACCTTCCCTAATCTCTTTAGCCAGAGGCCAACTCCGACCCCTCTAAATCCCGCACGACATGGCGCTTCTGTGGGAGACCACGGCTCCCTCAGATGCCTGCCCATAGTACCCCGTTTTAGCTCCTTGCCAGCTTTTCCCGTCTTCTAGAAGCTGCCGTGCCGTTAGCTATTTAAAAAAAAAATCAGGATTTGAGGAAAGACGGAGCAGAAGGGCTGATTGTGTTACGTACACTACAGCCCGGCTCCCCACACAACACACGTCTCGCCCGTTAGGCGGCAACACTCGTGAACCCTCCCCAGAAAAGACTTTTTTTTTTGTTTTTTAATCCTACAGTGAATGATGTAATGAAAAACTCTGGATCCAGCCCCTTGTTATCCCTTTAGCGTCAGGGCAGCATGTTCAAGTTTGGAGCCTATCATTGGCTGCGTGTGGTTCACCTTCCAAAAAAGCTCAAAGGGCACCACAGAAAGAGCTACTTGGCTATGACCTAATCCATAAACCTTGGCACCCTTCTGTTAAACAGCCTGATGGGAGCACCCCTCCCCGCCCCATGTGTCCAACGGGCTGTTTGGCCGCTAATCCCTTCCTATAACCGCGGTTGCGTAGCTGGATCTCGCAATTTCCTGGCACAGAGGGCTTCACAGGTCATTGCCAGGGCGCGGGGAACCATCGTGCAGTGAAAACTGCACCCAGTCAGCAACAGGTGCCGAACCCCACGTGGGGCTCTTGACTTTCATGTCGGTTCAGAAGAAATGAGAAAGGCTCCACAGTGAGTTGAGTGAGGCTGGCAAGTGGATGCCATGACTAAAAAGGACATTGATTGGCTGAATAGATTGACAATAGAAGGCAGATATAATTCCAAACACATTTCACATCTTGCTGTAACTCAGTTTTGGTGAAAAGTCCAGATTCTGTCAGATGCACATGTCTTTGTCTGTCAGCGCCTCGGCTCTTGCCAGGACTCTTCCTTCTCTCCGTCGGGCAGAATTTTCAGACCTTGTCTTTCCTGTCAGGAAAAGTTCGAATCATCATTTTCCTCAGGGCTTGAGAGAATTTCTGACTTGAGAGAAAAAGTGTCAGAGGGAGTGACTTCATGACAAAAATAAATAAGCATTACAGCTCTTTCTTCATATGTAATAAAAAATTACTTAATATGTAATAAAAAATTACTTAATGTTGAGTACAAAATGCAGGAAGTTCAAAGGTGAGGACAGGGGAGAAACCTCCAGATGTCCACCCTACTTCCCAGGCACCTGGCTCCTCCCAACAGAGGCAACCACGGGTACCAGGTCTTACATCTTCCTGAACAGAGTCTCTACATAAATTAGCAGAGATATTCGTCATTTGTCTCTTGAGAGCATCTTTTTTTAATTTCAGTTCAGATGAATTCTGACAGCCATATATTAAGTATACATTCAAGTATACTAAATGCACTAAAATGGTCGTCCAATTAAAACTGGATATTAAGGCACAAGAAACATGCTGTAGCCAACTTCAGAGTCCCTAAGATGTTTCCAGACTGATTTACGAGTTCAGTCACATCTCTGTTAGAGCAATGTAACAAAAACCAAACAAATTACAGCATGTTTCTTGTGCCTTAATATCCAGTTTGTCATTCCTTACTTATGGTTATTAGTCATTTCCCCTTGAAATGAAGAGAAGAGCCTCAAACATTGAAAATGAAGGAATAGAGTTCTTAAGATGAGGTCTTTTGTTATTAAAAACTAGGAAAAAGCTAGTTGGGATCCAAATAGCCACACTCCAAGAGGGGACACTTGGTCATTGAGAGCATATTGGGTCGTCTAGAGAATTGGCTGAGTCTGGGAGGACACACCTGTGATGGTCCCAAAGCTTGGAGTTGAATGGAACCACAGCAGCTGGTCAAGTGGCATGAGCCGACATTAACAGGCCAGGCTCAGCCAGACCAACACAGCTTTTAGCCAAGGGCCATCACTCAGACACAAGAAATCAGTTGCTTTTGTCTTTTTCTATGCTCTGCTCCACCTCATACAACCCCCAAGGGAAAGCTCTCCAGGCCCAAGAGTGGGTCGAATTCATCTTTTTCTTCTTCTATAGCATCTGGAAGAGTGTCCTGTACAAAGAAGACCCCCATACATGCTGGCTGTAAGGAAGAAATGGGGACGACCAAATTTCTTCTGTCGTCTATACCCTTATTTTATTGATGTCCTGTTTTTGAATTAAAGTTCTTCACTTTGATCTGGACTCAAAGATACCTGGACACTTAATTGTTTTTGTTCGATACTTTTAGATGTCTGAGAGAAGAGTCTGACTTCCTTGCTAAGGAATTTGCCTCAGGAATTAGATGCATATCAACTTTCAAATTCCCCTCCTCAGCACTTTGAGAGGGGTGGTTCTTGGGGGTATGCTCCGCAGCTGTGGCTACATTGGAGCTTGGAAACTCTAAGAACTTGAGACGTGGTGACCAATCAAATGCTTCTGAAAATCCTCAGCTTCTTAAATCTTAATGTATCAGTACCCTCTCTAATCTCTCAACTGCTTCTGAGGTTCAGCTGTTTATCTGACTGAAATGTTTTATTTACAAGTTGACAATTCTTGGTACCCCCAGGCAGCCAAATTTACCTCTCACATAATAAGGACCCACCTGCTCATTGCTACAAGCTATATGGCTGGAGAGGGATTCTGGAGATAAGGGGGGGGGGGGGTAAGTCCTTTTACTTGGGTTTATTAGTTCTACAAAATATATCTGGGTTCTTTGTGAGAGACAGGGTTCTTTGCTCCTCATTCCCTCACTTAGACCAGACAAGAGAAAGTGTATGCGGCCTCCTGGGGAGAAATTACTGAGTGCGAAGATCTTAAGTCTTTCAAATTTTATTCAAGTCCAGCATGCCAAGGTAGTAACTCAACCAAGCCACTCCTGCTCTTCTAGGAGTAGGTACAGTGTGGAAAGACAAGCAACCACACCAGGGCATAGCCAAACTAGCTACATTGCCTCCTTAGATCCCTGGATCTAATCCTTGAGGATTCCCAGGGCACTCTTAAGGTTCTTCAGGTTCAAGTTATGCCATTCTGGCTGCATTTTGACTCATTTCAGTTTTCTGTTCACAGGCAAGCAAAGGCAAAACAAACCTGCCAACTTCTACCTCAAACCCAACTGAAAGAGACATGGGATTTCTTGCAGTTTTATTTTTACCTATTGTTTTCAGAGCAGAAGTTCCATCACACAGCAGCATGTCTCTGTGCCTTATCTAGTCTGCATATCAACTATTATGGAGTTTGGAAACCACGCCCAAGACCTTGACATCTGACCCCCAGCTGACTGGAACAATCTGTGCCTATAAAAGCCCAGGGCCCCCTGATTCCCACCTCCTATTTCTGTTGGCACCGCCCCTGCCCAGACAGAAATGAATAGGGGTGAGGCATTCTCCCTAGTGACCAGGTGGAGGGAGAATTTGCCCTTCCGGGGGGAGGGGAGCAAAATGGGAGAAAAACCAACATCTGGGGATCCTTGTTTCACTCGGGTGTCTCCTTCTTACCTACTTCCATTCAGCTCAGCAGGGAGGCTTTCTCTGATCCCCACAGCTAAAATGCCCCCCATCTACCCCTTCACCATCAATCTCTGTACCATCGCCTGGCTTTGTCTTTACTTCTGTCTCCCCAAACAGGATGTGAGCCCCCAAGCATAGGACTGGGCTGACTCCCTTACTGCTGTACCCCCAGTGCCTGAAATAGTACCTTTCCCATTTGTGGGCCCATAAAAAATATTTGTGAAACAAATAAGGAAACCTGACTAACGCCAGCACTGCATCAGTCCTGTCCATACACCTGTCCATACACCGTACATTTAACCCAAGTGTTAGCATCACCATTTCACAGGTGAAGAAACTGAGGAATAATGAAGTTAAGCAAGTTACTCAAGGTCACACAGTTAGTAAGGAGTGGACTTGGAATTTGAACCAAGATTGTCTGCCTCCAGGGTTCTATCCCTCCTTTTATGCACAAAACTAAAGAAATACAGAGAAGCCAGCATGTTCATTCTTCCAATGACCTCCATTTTCCACACAGGTAGAAAAATAGAAGGAATGGAAATATATAGGGAACACCTTCCTGAAGGTCACAACTTAAACAAGCAGAGCCTAGGGCGCCTGGGTGGCTCAGTCGTTAAGCGTCTGCCTTCGGCTCAGGTCATGATCCCAGGGTCCCGGGATTGAGCCCCGCATCGGGCTCCCTGCTCCGCGGGAAGCCTGCTTCTCCCTCTCCCATTCCCCCTGCTTGTGTTTCCTCTCTCGCTGTGTCTCTCTCTGTCAAATAAATAAATAAAACCTTAAAAAAAAAAAAAAAAAAAAAGCAGAGCCTAACAGAAAATATTCTGAACTGAAATCAAATAATTCTCAGTATCTCAGAGAATTTCATTATTTTACTTAAAGTTCTTGATCGTCTCATGCATAGTGACTGAGCCCCAGCATGTGCCAGGCTCTATGCTAAGAGAACAAAAGACAAGATCCTCCCTTCTCTTGGGTTTACTTGGGTTTACTGTCCTCCAAAGTTAGAGAGACATCAATCAATCATGCACATTTGTGATTATAAACTGTGAAGAAGGAAGAAGAAATATATGGCATGCCTGGGGAACAGGTAAAAGAGGGTTCTGGCCTTTACTGTGGGGCAGGGAGGCAGGTCAGGGAAGATGAGCTGTGAAATGGTTTTAAGATGCAACTAAATTTACCCTGGAGATTATAGTAGTGAAAGAAAAGCAAATAGTAAACAGCCAGGAGGCACCACACAAAATTACAGAAACACTGACAAGAGGAAATCTGGGGGAGGGAATCAGATGTATGGGCTAGAGCTATATATTTGGAAGTCCTCAGCTCTAGAGGGTAACTGACATTAGAAGTGTTGATGAGATTACCTTGGAAGAAATTATACAGCAAGAAGGGAGGAGAGCCCCTCGCTGAGCTTTAAGACCATAGAACATTTAGTGGTTGGGAAGAGGAGAAAGTGCCAGCAAAGAATCAGGGAAGGGGCGGGCTAGAAGAGTCGGAAATCCAAGGAGTGTGGCCTCACTAGAGTCCAGGGAAGAGAGACTCACTAGGAGGTCACCTGTGTGGAGCTGACACTGCTGGGGCAAGAGAGACAAGGCCACTGGTGACCTTAAGGGGAGGCCTCTAGGTGGAAGGATGTGAGGGAGTCTAAGGAGAGGGAGGGATTCCAGGGAGGGGGAGAGTAGAGACCAGCCGTCTACAAACCTGGGTCCACAGGCCAAATGTGGCCACAGGCCTCGTTTTGCGAAGTTTCATTTCGAACACAGCGAGACTTCTCATTTACGTGCTGTTATGGGCTGAATTGTGTCACCCCCAAAATCCGAATGTTGAAGTCCTAACCCCCAGTACTTGAGTATATGACTGCATTTAGAGATAGGGCCTTTAAAGAGGTGATTAAGTTAGAATGATTAGGATGGGTCCTAATCCAATAGGAGTAATGTCCTGACAGAAAGAGATGAGGACACAGAGGACACCGTCAGAGATGAATCACCATGTGAAGACACAGCAAGAAGACGGCCATCTACAAACCAAGGAAGGAGGCCTCAGAAGAAACCAACCCTGCCCACACCTCGATCTTGGACTCCTAGCCTCCAGAACCCAGAGAAAATTAATTTGTGGTGTTTAAGCCACTCAGTCTGTGGTATTTCATTATGGCAGCCCCGGTAGACTAATACCCTGTGTTCAGCTGGGTTTGGGCAGCAACAGCTGCTAACAGTTGGGTAATTGTGACGGGGACTGTCTGGAGAGCAAAGTGGAAGGTATCTGCGAGCTGGCCCTTTATAAAAATTATTTGCTGACCCCTGTTGCAGATAATAGTTTCAAGGTCACATAGCTGGAACATTCCAGAGCTGGGATTTGAACTCAGCTCGGCCCCAGGGAAGCCCGTCCGTGCCCTGCCTCCTGGAGCGGTTGCCTCTTCTTGGCTGGGAGTGCTGACGCCGCACTGGTGAAGTCAGCGTGGTTCTTTTCTTTTCCTCCGTTCGTGCTCTGTCCTGCGGGCAGCTGTTGTGGGGAAATGCTGAGTCATAAATAATTCTTACATTAATGCCAAGGCAGCCGGAAGGGAAATGTCAGTAGGAAATGGTATTTCAAATAAGTGCAAATTTCATAATTCAGCCAATTTTTTTAAGACTATTTCTCGCAGCAGTCTTTCCTTAATTTGAGTTATGGTGAAATGTTAAATGTGGAAGAAAACGTACCTCCATTTGGACATTTGGCCCAGATAGACACGTGATATAAAAATGAAGGCATTCTCCTGCCATCTGAAATGGGCCAAATGGACCAGAGCAAAGAGAGGAACAATCAGTCCTATTGATAAAACCTAATCCTTGGATCTTTAAATCACCCAATACAATTACAGTATTGTGACATTCTCTACTGGGGCTTGTACTGGAGAGGCTCCAGGAAGCTTCGATTCCTGCTACACAGAATGGCTGGGTGGAACTTGCTGGACTCTATCACACAAGTCTGCCCTCACCATCAGCTTCAGTCCCATGAAGGCCCTTGCTGGGTGGTGTTCGGAGAAGTGGGGGGGTGTACCAGCCGGTGCCCACAGGGCCAGGCTGGTGGGTTAAAGAGAGAGGCCAGTCAGGTGAAGAAAGCTGCCCCTCCCCCCGCCAGCATATTGTGGCCATGAGGAAACACAGGCCAGCTGTTCCCAGATCTGCTTTTTCACCAGAAGCCGGAAATCCAGATTTGATCTGAAATTTCTCAATTTCTAAATCTTGGCAATGAATTAGAATTAAAAAACAAAAAAACAAAAAAAGAAACAAACAAAAAAACCAACAAAACCCAAAAGAACACCTATGCCAGAACTTTTTTCTGCCCCCCTTGTGGACGGGATCCAATAGGGGCCCCCAGTTTATGAATCCTGCCCGGGGCAGCCTGGAGGGCAAAACTGAAGGTCGAAATGTGCCCAAACTCCTTTGTGTTCATGTCTACGAATGCCTCGCCGCAACGAGGGTCTGCGCGCGCGTATTTATGTGGCTGTATCTGACCCACCCAGTCCCTGACCAATTTCTCTCTGCCCTAGATTTCGGGATGCTGAAATTCGTGGGGCTCTCTAAGCCGCTGCTGTTGGAAATGTCAGCTTCCGAACTGCGTGTTCCCGAGCACGGAGTCAGGCTGGGCGTGGCCGGTAGGAAGGATGGCACTAGGTTCTCCTGCCACCCTGACAGTGTTTTCTAAACCTGGAGTGAGGCTTCCTGACTCAGTCTCTGCTGCTCTTCACATGAGAGTTGCCAAGGAACAGAAGAAGGGATACTAAAAATACAAGCTTTGTCATCGTTCTCTTTTTTTTTTTTATCTTTTTCTCCACCAAACGCCTCTAACCAAATCCTGAATCTCCATTTGTTTTTCTCGTTTGTTCTTTATTCATCCACTCAGTAAACATTTATTAAGCAAATGGTATGTGCCAGGCACTACGTTAGGTGCTGGGAAAGCCCACATAAATCAGACTCGGTCCCTGCCATTGAAAGGCTTATGGTGACATGACTGGGGGGCTCAGTCCGTTAAGCGTCTGCCTTTGGCTCTCAGGTCATGATCTCGGGGTGCTGGGGTCCTGGGCTGGCTCCCTGCTCAGCAGGGAGTCTGCGTCTTCCTCTCCCTCTGCCCCCTTCCCCCGCTCGTGCATGCACTCTCTCTCTCTCTCAAATAAATAAATCTTTAAAAAGAGAGAGAGAGAGAGAGAAAGAAAGGTTTAGGGTGACATGGGTTCTTGGATGATCCAAAACTGAGGCTTGAGTATGTCTGGTGACCACAACCCTTCTTCCTGGCCACCCCCTCCCAGGTATGGTGAATTTGGCTTGGGAAGGTGGAAGTGGACAATAGACACCAAATTGAAAGGGAAACCTAAGGTTCCTTAGGAGAAAAAGTCATCATCATGGTGGCTTGCCTTTAAGCCAAATAATGATTTTAGCAAAGGCATTATTATATTTTACTTTTTAATTTTTCTTAATGGACTTTATTTTTCAAAGCAGTTCTATATTCACAGGAACATTGAGCAGAAGGTAAAGAGATTTCCCATATACTCCTGCCCCTACATACACACGGCTGTCAGAACACCCCCATACCAGAGTAGTTCATTTGCCACTGTCGATGAATGTCCATGGACATGTCATTATCACTCAGAGCCCATAGTCTACCTTAGGGTTGGCTCTTGGTGTTGTACATTCTATGGTATCTGATAAGTGTATGATGACACAGATCCACCCTTATGGTGTCATAGAGAAGAGCTTCACTGCCCTAAAAAATTCTCTCCCTATTGACAGTATTTCTGAAATTTTGAAATGCTCAAGAAGAGGCTCAGTAAAATGTCTGTAGCCCAAGAAGAGGATGGTTCAATCAAATTTAGGAAATGAGTCAGTTGCATATCAGAGTTCAGGGGGCAGCTGCAGGTTGTCCTACAGGAACATGGGAGATTTCCGCCCAAATTAGTTAAAATGATTGACTAGCATTAGGCAGTCAACTGAGGAAACAGCAGCAAGGCCATTCATGAAGCCATCGCAAAAGCCCTAGCCTGTCCCTTTACCACTCCAAGCACCGGCAAGCCTCGGTGCTTAACACACCGACAATACCACTTATTTGTTTAAGAAAGATAATCCTAACTTTTAATTTGATTTGAAATTCCTCATTGCAATGAGGAACGGCTATATTTGCTGAGCAGATTTACCAGAAAAGGAAGGCATCTTCAGTCCAAACTCTACTGGACTTACATTTTTGGAAACCTCAGTGAAGAAAAAAATCTCCTCCATGAAACATGTGCAAAACAGCTTTTATATTAAATGTTTGGATTCACATCCTTAACTGTTTATAACTTCATCAGCTTTTATTTTGTCATCAAAATAAATGTCTGTAGATTCATGGTTTGAATAGGCTTCTAGAATTGGGGTAGATAGTAAAGGTTCGACTTCAGCCTCCTCCGTGTGTGACTATTATTCAGAAACCAAGCAGGTCTTAAATCTGGAGTCACCTGCTCTTGAGCCCACACCTGACCCAGCCAGATAAATGGAGGTGTGTCAATGACCTGCGGAGAAAAGGATTTTATGTAAAATTGAAAGAATTGTTGACTTAACCGTGTTACACCTTGGGTCCAAGTAACTCTGGGTATGGGCCCATTTAAGCGCAGAACCCAGAAGAGGAGGAACTGCCCCTTAGTGAAAAGGGCGAGATGAGACCACCAGCCTGGATCATCACAACCCTGGTCACTGACCTGCAGACGTGGGCAGCGTTGAAATCTGTGCACCAAAGGCATTCCTACTGTAGCTGAGACACTTCTAGGGACCCCTCCCCGCCCCCCCCGCAAGATACCAGAAGGGAAAGGAGCCAAGAAAGGGCGGCTGAACCCCTGCAGAGGTGTGGGTGGGAAGGGGAAATTGCATTGCCAATCTGACCTAATTTATACCTGGGCAGGCACGAAGCTGTCTTCTCCCCGCTCCAAACCCAACCTTCCACACCCTGCTCTGTGATTCTGGGCTGAAGCGCTGTTGACCACATTTTTGCTGTGAAGCCGGCTCCCTGTAAGGCTCTGCCCAGAAGACGCTGGAGGGGGACTGCAAGGCTGGAGGAGGGAGAAGGGTAGGCTCCTTCCTGACCACTCCCCGCGGCTGTGAGCGGCAGCCTGGCAACGCTTCCGCAGGGCCCAGGGCAGCCTCCGCTTCCGGTCTGCGGTCTGCGGCATTTCCGGCGCTCCGGAAGCCGCGCTCCTCACGCTCCGGCAGGGAGCCATCTTTGCTCCTGGTCTGGTTTTCAACATTGGGGGGCTTTTCCTTTGAGCACCCAAGATTCAACAGTTTTGGCCTCTTCTCTTTGTTTCCAAGCCCTAGGGGTGATGGCTGCTTCCTACACTTGCTGCTTCCGTGATCATTTATTGCTATCTTTCTGCCATTTCTGTTATCTAGTTAACAACTTGGCGCTTAGTGGATCATTAAGTTCTCTCTGTTCAACCATCTCCTGACTGGACCCTGACTGACAGACACCTGAAGTTTGCTCTGTGCTTGTATTCATTCAACAAGCACGTGATGAGTCCCCGCTGAGGGCCAGGCCCTGCGCGCAGTACTGGGGATTCAGGGCGGAGTAAGTCAGACCAGCCCCAGCACTCATGGGGGGAGGAGGGAAACAGACGCTGTCAGGCTGCTGGTCGCGTTCCTAGCCCCCCGCTCCCGCCAGGCGACACCCACGCTGATCCGGAGCCATTGTGTTTGCTGCGGATCCTGTGGGTGCCTCTTATATTTATGTTTCTGGTTACCTTATTCAACGAAATAGTACATAACTCAACAAAATGTAAGTGCTCAAAGGACGAGCATTCTTTTTATAAAAAGTAAACGATATGAAGGTTATTATCAACAGCGGTGCCAGTAGATAGATAGTATGTGCCTGAAGGGCATCTCATCTCTGTGTGTCCTTTCCAAAAATCCACAACTCCAGTCTCATGAAAAGAATGTCAGGTATTGGGAGACATTCTGCAGATACCTGGCCAGTACTTCTCCAGGTGGTCAAGGTTATGAAAAACAAGAAAAGATGGAGAAACTCTCAAAGACCAGAGGAATCAGGGGAAGATGGGTCAACCAAATGCCATGTGGCACTGGGGGCTCGCTCCTGGGACAGGAAGAGGCAATGGCCAAGGGGGGGAAATCCAAAGAAAGCCTGGAGTTATTAATAGTTAATAATAATATATCATTGTCAGTTTTTTAGTTTTGACAAATGCTGATATGTTAATGACTGGGAGAAGTGGGGCGAGGGGTATTTAGGAACCCCCTGCACAATCTTTGCAAGTTCTTTGTAAATCTAAAATTACTCCAAAATAAAATGTTTGTTGTAAAAAAAAAAAAACCCAAAAACTAAATTACATGCTTTGGAAGATTTGATAATTGTGGGTTGCTTTCAAACAATGCCTTTAAATTAGATGTGGGCAAGGCCTAATTGTAAAAGACAAGGAAAAATGTTTCAATCTTGCTTTCCAAGTTTCTATATGTTCATGCTCCACGTTAAAGCAACAGAAACCAGAAATTAGAGATGATGCTCTAGGGTTGTAGTTTATGCAAGAAATATGATGCTGAACTTGAATTAGTGAACTCCTGTTCAGGATGGTGACCTTGTCTCTAGGTTAATACTGAGGCAAATTAACATGCATTTACTTAAATTTTCTTTTTTTTTTTTTTAAGATTTTATTTATTTATTTGACAGAGAGAGAGACAGCGAGAGAGGGAACACAAGCAGGGGGAGTGGGAGAGGGAGAAGCAGGCTTCCCGCCGAGCAGGGAGCCCGATGCGGGGCTCGATCCCAGGACCCTGGGATCATGACCTGAGCCGAAGGCAGACGCTTAACGACTGAGCCACCCAGGCGCCCCCATTTACTTAAATTTTCACAAAAATATTTGACATAGACATAGATCACTTTTTTATGATTCCCCAATTTTTGTGCCTCATGTGCAAGCAACCTACTAACTATTGGTCTCAATTACATTAAACGAGACTGCTTCTGTTAAAAATTAAAACAAGGTAACTGTAGGGTGTGAACAGTGCTCTCAAAAAACAAAACCAAAACCAAAACCAAAACAAACAAAAAAACAGGCCTGGTAGAATGGAGAGTGACCAGGCAAGGATGTGAGGGCTTCTCAGGAGCATCGGAGGAACTCTCTGAGGAAATGGTATTTGAGTTGAGGTCAGAATATGGCTTAGGGAATTTGGGTTGTCAGAATTTAATGACGAAGACAGCGACACAAACAAATAAACGCAGCAGTGTTATTAGATGAACGTGCTGGCCCGGAGCAGCGGGGACCCGACGATGGGAGGGCGCTCCTTTAACAGGGGACTGCCACACAGCAGTATTTAAGAGAAGGCATTTCCCAGCCAGCGGCAAGAGGGAGCAAAAGGGAGCAGAGAGATTTCAAGCACAGGGGGCAATATTTATAAAGCGCAAAGGTGTGAAACAGCCGGCGGTATTTGGGAAGAAGGGAGTAACAAGGTCAGAGTCACATGTTAGCAAGAGTGCTTAGCAGCAGCCCAGCTCTGCTACTTCAAGTGTCGGAGGAACAGCAGCATCACCACCGCCCCAGAGCCTGTTAGAAATACAGAATCCCAAGACCTCCCATGAAGAGGGAAATCTTCATTTTAATAAGAATCCCAGATGATGCAGATGCACTTTATAGTTTAGGAAGCTTTGTCCAGAGGACGGATTGGAGGGATGTGTTCGGATGTCAAGAGACAATTTAAGAAATTATAATAGTCTGGCCACGAGATGAAGATGTCCAGAGCGAAAGCACTAACGCTAAGGAAGGAGAGCAGACGTTACAGAGGTTCAGGGGATGGAATTATAGGACTTGAAAACTGGGGTAGGTGGCATGAGGGAAGTGGGGAGCTCCCGTGACCTTCAAAGGGTGGTATGGCAGAGCCAGGAGGCAATCCCATTGTATGTATACATAGCTATTACTAAAATTTGAATTATATACATGGACAATAAAATAAATTATATTAAATACAAAGGTAATAAATTCTCAAAAGTCATCGCTAATTATTTAACTACCTTTTACTGTTATCTAAGCTTTTGGGGTTATTTGCATCTCCCCTATCTGTCCGCTGGAATTACCACATAAGGATGTGCTCCTGAGCATCTCTTCCTAACTTGACACTAGTTGCTTGAAATCTGCCATGGTGGCGACATTTATACTATGGAAATGGGAAAAAGCTACAAATCAGGACTTACCTTGTTGCTTTGTTGATTTTTTAGATCAGGAGGTCAGCAAACTTTTACTACAAAGGGCCAGACAGGGCTTTCTGGGCCAAACAGTCCCCGTCAAAACATTCAACTCTGCCACTGAGGCGTGAAAGCAGCCGTGGACAATCCATAAACGAGTGAACTTGTTTTCCAGTAGAATTTTGTTGACAAAAGCAGGCAGCAGCCCGATATTTTGGTTTTCCTTTTGTTTTCTGCCCAGCCATAGTTTGCCAACGCTTGTTCTAGATTTAAGAAAGTGACAGAGAGAGGCGCCTGGGTGGCTCAGTCGGTTGAGTGTCCGACTCTTGATTTCCACTCAGGTCATGATCTCTGGGTCCTGGGATCAAGCCCCGTGTCAGGCTCCCTTCTCAAGGGGGTTCTGTTTCTCCCTCTGCCCCTACCCCTGCTTGTGCTCTCTCTCTTTCTCTCTCTCTCTAATAAATAAATAAAATCTTTTAAAAAAGTGATGGAGAAATTGTTAATAATGTAAGTTAAACATTAAAGGATTTCATGTCTGAAGGCATTACATTGTGAGTAGCATAAAACCCTGAAACTTCTGGTACTCAAATCTATTATCTGATTCAGCTAAGAAGTCATCCACATCATAGATGAATGAGTGAAGAGCCAATATATATCTTCCTTGCCTCATATTCACTATTGCAAACAAAAATATAAATATTAGCCAACATTCATGTTGGAGCCACTCTCTTCCATCTGTTCCACAATACAATGGCTGTGGTTATGAGAGGTCAGTAAAAATCGACAGAAGCATTCAGTAAGAATTTACAGTAAAGATTATTATATATTTTATTCTATTTGTAAATTTTGTGCCATACGTTCTCTATATTAGTAATAGTTTTCATACACATATGTGCATGAAGGCATGCTGTTTTGTTTCCAGGAGAGCTTGTTGTGATGCATTTATCAGCACACCATAGCTCAGGTTTCTGGTGTAGGTGAGAAGGTTGGTGGGGTGCTGGGACACAAAAGGAGCAGTTTTGCAAAGAAAATGGAGTTCAGTTTTGGACCTATTTCCCAATTGTAATAGGCTACTTTCAAAAGGGTAAAAGCAGAGCCCACTTAAGGCCCAACCCCATGTTCCATGAGTCACCCTAATTTCTCACCAAATCTTGAGTGGAATCAAGAGATTTTCGAAAGCCGTTCGGTGTCTGCTCACATTCCCTGCTCCTACTGATGGAAATGGGGCCCCTGAGCGTGCTATTTACTTTCAACCCTGAGGGCAGGCCCTGTACTACAGACCATGTGAAGATAAGATACAGATCAAACTCTTTTCTCTCTCTCTATCTTTTTTTGTTTTGATGGGTGGTTAAAAAAAAATTCATAACATAAATATTGGCCTTCTTAACCATTTTTTAAAACGATTTATTTATTTATCTTAGAGAGAGAGAACGAGTGGTGGGGAGGGGTAGAGGGAGAGAGAGAATCCTCAAGCAGACTTCCCGCTGAGCACAGAGCCTGACACAGGCCTCGATCCCAGGACCCTGAGATCATGACCTAGCTGAAATCAAAAGAGTCGGCTGCTTAACCAACTGAGCCACTCAGGCCCCCTATCTTTTTTAACCATTGTAAGTGCATAGTTCATTAACGTTAGGTATGTTAACATTGCCCTACCTCCTGAACTTTTTCTCTTGCAAGACTGAAACTCTATACCCATTAAACAACAGACTGAACTTTTTTTTAATTTAATTTTATTATGTTATGTTAATAACCATACATTACATCATCAGTTTTTGATGTAGTGTTCCATGATTCATTGTTTGCATATAACACCCAGTGTTCCATTCAATACGTGCCCTCCTTAATACCCATCACCAGGCTAACCCATCCCCCCACCCCCCTCCCCTCTAGAACCTTCAGTTTGTTTCTCAGAGTCCATAGTCTCTCATGGTTCCAGACTGAACTTTTAAAAATAAAATTTCAAATTTATTATAATTCCTAGAAACAGACTCAGAGATACAGTGTGGTCCGAGATTTACAAATACAAACAGCAAAATATATATTGCTTTTTTTTTTTTTTTTAAATCATCTACATCTATTTGCTCAAGCACTGTTTAAGTGGTAACTTTCTTTCCTAACTAACTTCACTTTTAGGGCAGAAGAGCTTGGGTCCTAGTCAAAGATTCTCACCAATACAGAAGTTCCTCTTGCTACTCAAGGTCTGTAGCTCTCTGTTCGCTGACTTTTTATGGAACTGGTAGCTGGTATTTATGAACTTATTTTGTAACTGTATTTTTCCCCTTGACAAAACAGTATCTAACTTTATTTCAAGCACTTAATTAATGCCAGACACTGGGCTAAGTGTCTTCAATGTAATATTTCATTTAATCCTCACAAAAAGCTAAAGAAATAGGTACTATCTTAATTGCTACTTTACGACAAGAAAATAAAGGCACAGAATGCTTCCTGCCAAAGGTCACATAACCAGCGCGGGGCTGAGCCAAATTTGGACGGAACCTGGAGTCTGAGCTCTTCATCGTGAAAGTACAGATTGTCTTTTCTGTACTCCCAGATCAGATTTCCAGGTAGAGGCACAGCTCTGACTCTCAACTTGAGGTTTGGCAATCTGGGGATTGCTGGTCCTAAGAAAGAATGGGGATCCCTTCTTTTTCATCACTACCGCATTCAGCCCCACAACCACTTCCTACTACAGGGCCCCAAACAGGCTGCTCAAACCTTTCCCTCTGCTGCCCCTGCTTGGTGCTGCTGGGGTGACTGCCACCCCGCGTCCGGCACCCTGAAGTAGACTCCATCCCGCCAAGGAAGCTTGGGGGTGTTGCAACGACTGGCCCAGAAATTATTCCGGACACTTTGCCAGGAAAATGAACCCTGGTGCCGGGTTTCCCGAAGTGTGTTCTGCAGAACAAAGAGAGTTTATGTGGAAAAAGGGTTCTGAGTCACTTAAATTTAGAACGCTACTAGTTAAGCAAAGTTAATCATAAAGAGAAATGTATTTTAATGAATGCAGAACATCTTAGAGCCTTAAATGGGCCAGTGTAGACTGCGACTCTTCCAGGGGGTGTAGAACAGGTAGCATTTCTCTATGTACGTGACCTCAGAACCTCTTTTTCCATGCACATCTTTCTCATGTCTATTGTTCTCAGGAAGACACGCGACAAACAGTTCCCCAGGGTGACCCCAAACAGGATGAAAAATAGCTTCTTTCATCAGTCTGGGCACATTTCTCTTCTTTAAGGTAAGAGTGTTTATTCTAATAGTTTAGTCTAGGTACGGCACTGTAGGGAAGGAAAAAAATTCTTCCTCTATCCATCTTAGGTTCTCCAGCTGGGGTTCTGTAAATTAGGCTGGCTGAAGACAGATTAACAAGAGAAAGCAAACAGAAGTGAATTTTGTGCATCGTGTGTAAACATGGGAGCACTCAGCCCCGAGGAACTTAAAGTGGGGTTGGAACCTGGGCTTATATACTGTGATAGGCTAGACAAAGGAAAACGGGTCTTGGCTCCTGGGAGGGGAGACAAGTTATGGTAAGGCAATGAGGAAAAGTATGCTAAACAAGGACTAAAGTTTAGTGACATTTATTATATGGTGCCTCTCCACCAAGAGGAGCTGTTAAGAAACCTTCCCTTCCCAGGAAAGGAGAGGAAGATATCTCTACTGATGTAAATTTCCTTTACAAAAGGAAACTTGTGCCCTGTTTTTAAAGCTTTTCCTTCTTCTGCTGGTTCTCAAAACGATCCATCTGCCAAAGACGCAATGTTTTGGGGTGGTAGATCCTGGTGCCTTCCAGTACTTTCCAGTTTCCAAATCTAGGCCAATTTTAAACCAGCCATTTTCACCATAAAGTAAAACTGGATGAGGTTCTAAGCTGAAGCTTAAACTGGCCTCATCCATAGTCAGGGACGTAAAATCTGGAATCTGGAATCTGTTCACTTGTAGATGATGATAACAGAACCTACAGGTCCACTCACACAGATGTTATTACTCCTTACGAGATAAAGTTACTCAATTACTTAGGAATTCCTAGGTACTTAAGCAAACATAAAGTATCTACTAGCTGTATCTATCCTGTTACTGCACCGGCTGTGGAGAGTTTTATGGATACTCCCAGGAATTAGTGGGGGTGGAGGGGAGGAAACATTTTCTATCCCCCAGTAAGCGAAAACCACAATAGAAACAATTTAAATGTTTCCTCTTATCCAAAGAACGTCCCATGTCGTACTGTAGAAAATAAGTAGGATAATATTGTCAGTTTGGGAAGCGAGAGGGAGAGAAATGACAAAAATTGGGGAGTAGAAGAGACACTGTGCTTCATACCAGAGATGCCAAGATTCAGAATCATGGGATGTTAGACAGTTGTAAAGATTACTTGGTGCAATCTTTCGTCTTGCAGATAAGGAAGCTGAGCCCTAGAGAAGGAGCGTGTACATGGATACCTCGTTGATTTGGTGGAGCCAGAAGGAAGGAGAACTGCCACATTTCCAGCTCATTCTCTGTTAAGCTCTGGCCGCTGGATGCACCCTGCAGCCTCATCCTGCCTTGCTAATGTGGGTCAGGTCCAAATCCATGTGTTGGTCAGAAATGCTTCTACTTGTACTAACAGCCTTTCACTCCTGAGCTTTGAGAGCCAATTTCTATGGTACCTGCTGGCCCCGGCGGCTCACCTTTCTTCAAGCCTTTGGTGGTGCAATGTAAAGGCATCAGAATCGCTTCACAACAGGAGACAGTCCGGTTTGCAATTCCTTTCCTATGCTGAGTTAATGGCTAAGCTCCTGTGGGATACAGAACAACTGAAATCCTATTATTTGGTGATCAGAAATGGCCCTAGTCCTAGTTTCTCATTTCCTTTGAAGGAGCCAACATGCTTTTCCTCTTTTTCCTTTTTTCGTTTTTATATAATACAAACTATAGGGATTGTTTTATGTTGGCTAGATCTTTTATGGGCAAAAAAAAGATTTTTTAGATAGAAAATATTTGCAGCTGTTTAAAACACAAGTGAATTTGAATGAGAGCCTTGTGCCTCTTTGCAAACTACTTAAAATAGATGAGCTAAAAAGACATAATGGAAAGAGTGAGCTTGTAACAGATCAGGAACTATTGAATTTCATGTATCAGGTTAGGAAATCGATCAATCAATAAATATAAAACTATATACGTAAAAACCAGAAAGCTAGTTCATATGGCTTATTATCTGAGTAAGAGTAAGTCACAAAACAGTATCATACAATATCAAAATGAAAGGCATTTAAAAAAAAATCAGCTTTATTCACTGAGGTATGGTTACAAACAATAAAATTCATGTATTTAATAAAGTTTGGTGACCTTTGACAAATACATACATTTGTGTAACCATTGTATCTGCCATGACACTCAAGAGATGAAACATTTTCATCAGCCAATAGGTTCTCTCATGTTCATCTAAGAATAAGTTGCAGACATAATGATCTTTTATTTCCTAAATATTTGTTTATGTTTCCTAAAAACATGGATTCTCCTGCATGACCATGGGACAAGGATCAAAATCAGGAAATTAACACTGAAATGATGTTATTATCTTATCTATAAGACCTTATTAAGACTTTGTCAATTGTCCCCACGATGTCTTATTTTATAGCAAAACAATCTAAAATTTGAATTCAGACATTTTGTCTCTTCAGTCTCCTGTGATCTGGGACATTTCCCCGAGCCTTTCTTTCTCATGAGATTGGTATTTTTGAAGAGTACAGGTCAGTTATTCTGCAGACTGTCCCCCCACTCATGTTCCTCATGACCAGATTCAGATTATGCACTCTGGGCAGGAATATCACAGGAGCGAAGCGCGGTTCTCAGAGTAGCCTAGCAGGAGACACGTGCTGTTGATTAGTCCCATTGCTGCAAGCTTATCTTTGGTCATTTGCTCAAGGTGGTGTCCACCACAGTTTTCCACTGTAAAGTAACTGGTTTGCCCTTCCCAGTGAAAAAGTATTTGGGGGGAATATTCCTTGAGGTCCACCATATGACTTAGCAACTATACTCATGAGCATTCTTCTCCAAAAACAGTAAAATCTCGACTGACCAGAGTCAATAAAATGCAAGTTGTTCCTTGCTAGACTGTTGGTTGCTCCCTACAACCCGGGGAAAAGAGAGGATTTAAACAAAGTTTTAAAGCTGGCATCAGGAGTTTATCCCTCCAAAAGGATATTCTAGGGTCTACCTGAGGTTCTGAGGGCTGGTCTTGAACCCTGGCATCTAGCGTAGCTGGCCATGAGCACAGATGTTTTGATACCTCAGTCTTCAAGGGTTAACTCAGCCATGATGATTCTTTGTGCTTAGAAAATCAGGAAAGCTTACATATTTTAGTAAGAGTTAAAAAAAAAAGTGCTGAAATCAAAGTCCCATTTCCTATTTAAACTTGAATAAAAACTTTCAGACTAATCAAAATTCTCTAGCATATAAGGAGGTCCTGTTCCATCTTTGACAAATACATTCCTAATACATAGTACTTATTCCATATTTGATTTTTTATGCTTTTCCACATATATGTGAGACTGTATTAATGGACCATTTGATTTTTACTACAATAATTTCTCTTGTCATTTAACCTTCGGGGTTAACTTTTTAAATGAACATTCCTGGCATCAAATCATGTGGTAATTAATGGGCAGGAATTATGTTCAGTCTCTAAAATCATCTTCTAGAATATTTATTTATTTTGTTGTTTCTTTAGAAGAAGTGTGGGAAAATGTGCTACACATATTTCTCAAAGCTAGGCTGTTACCACTTTAAAAAAACACAAAACGCCTGGATTCTAAATGCTTACTCATCGCTGGGAAAGCTTTCACAGCTTTACATTTACAGAAGTGCTGGGCCCTCCAGTTCCAGAGAGTCTTCATTTTATGTTTTGTTAAATAGGAAATGAAGACTTGAGAGGATATACGTCTGAGCATGAAGTCTGACTGAGAGTCCGTAGCTTCCTATTCATTGACATCCACTGACAGATTAGTAGGAGAGCAAAACTTTCTTTCTCAAACAAAATCAGATGTGGAGAACAGAGAAGCAGCAGTGAATTGGGGTGTGTCTGGATGCTTATTAGGCATTCTCATCCTTCATGCCCTTCCCTGACTCCCGCGTTGGCTATGGATTGCTCTCTCATTGGCACTTCCCCAGGCCTTGACCAACCCACCATTGTCCTGTGGTGTGCTTAGCCCCCACTAAACCGAGGACTCCAGTTCTTATTTGTATCTAGGACACCTAGATAAGCTCCTGAGACATGTCAGGCAGTTGAATGGACAACTGAATGCTTCAGAGGTTTGATTAATATCACATAACATTTTATAGGCAGAAAGAGACTTAAAATAATTTAGCACAGTGCAACTTTTTATGGAAGACGAAAGCAACTCCATGTATTTAAGTGACTTGCCAACTATTTAGAAGATAAAATAGGACTGGAACTCATCTGGTACTTTTTCCAATGCAGTATGCATACATAAATTTGATTCTTATAGGATTGGACAAAACCAAATTAGAGAGAATGTAGAGACTTCTCTCCCCATATTCTTTACTTAGTGTTGATATAGCTGAGGTCCCTGGAAATTCACCTTTTGAGACTAACAGCCTTGAAGGTCAGAATGAATGACTGTGACAGAAAACCTCTGTCAATCTTCATGTCCAAGCAATGATCCCCAGAGGGTCATCCCCAATGGAACCTGCTCCATTTAAATGACATTTTCCATTTTAGAATCAAGTGCGTAGATGAAACTCCGGTCATATTACTTCTGAATCTTTGTTCTCAATAGTCCCTCCACTTGGAATGCGTTCTACCTATTGAAAACTTTCTGAGACATGGAGTGATCTATAAATTTTTAAATGTTGAGTAAATAAGAAAGTTGCAGAAGGATGAGCATAGTTGGGGACCTCAACACTCATGTAACTTTTTTCTCTGCTTTTAGTTACGTACAATAAAATGTACTCTTTTTGGTGTACAGTTCTGTGAGTTTTGACAAATTCAGACAGTTATGTTACTACCACTACAATCAAGGTACAGCACGGTTTCATCACACACACCCCTAAATTTGCTTCTGCTATCTCTTGGTAGTCAGCCGTCACTCTACTCCCCCAAGCCCTTCCACACTCTCACGAGCACTGATCTACAGGCTGTCATTATAGCCATCTCCAGAACGTCCTATCAATGGAATCATAGAGAATGCAACCTTTTGAGACTGGCTTTCTTCACTCAACATAATGCCCTTGAGATGAACCAAGTCGTTGCTCATACCCAATTATTTTTTCATTATTAGGTAAGTCTTCCGCTGCGTGGACAGACCTTGTTTTGTTTATCCATTTCCAAGTTGAGAGCCATTTAGGTTTATTTTCAGTGTTTGACACTTGTAAGTAAAGCTGCTGTTAAACATTGCACACAAGTTTTTGTGTGAACATGGATTTTCATTTCACTTAGGCGACAACCCAGAAATAGGACTACTGGGCCATATAGTAAGTACATATTTAACTTTATGAGAAACTGTCAAGCAGTTTTGTGCTACATCCTTGCCAATACATGGCATTGTCAAGCATTTTATTTTTTTAGTCACCTTAATAGCTATAGTTATATTTCATTGTGGCTTAATTAGATTTTTTTCTAATTACTAATAATTTGAACATCTTTTCAAGTGATTATTTGCCATTAGGATATCTTCTTTGGTGAAGTATTCGCTCAAATCTTTTGCCCATTAACAAAACTGGATTGTTTTCCTATTGTTGAATTTTGAGAGTTCTTTATATAATCTATATAAAAATCCTTTGTCAGAGATGCAATCTGCAAATACTTTCTCCTCTTTTTTTTTTTCCAGTTTTTTAAAGATACCTTCTGCAGAGCAAAACCTTTTAACGATGATGAAGTCTAATTAACCATTTTTTCTTCTATGGATCATTGCTATTTGCATCACACCTAAGAATATTTTGAGTAACCTATGCTGTCCTCAAAAAGTTTTATAGCTTTATATGTTACATTTAGATCTATGACCCATTTTGGATTTGTTTTTGTATTAAGATGTGACATGTAAATTTTTAAACCACAAAAGTACTGCTAGATAAACATAAAATAAATGTGATAGATACACAGGGTAGGAGAGAAGACCATGGAATTGGGTAGAATTTACAAAGAAGTGTTCAACATGAAGCATAACATTTTATTTCCTTAAAAATCATGAATCTTGGAGTTATGGGTACATGTAATTTTCCCTATTTCCCTAGCCTGAGTACAACTATAAAGGCTGGACATTACATAGAAAACAAATGTAAGACTCTGAAAGGTGAAGAGAGGAAGGCAGACTGGCTAGGGACCTCAGGTCTCCAGGAATGAAATGGTGCTAAGTTCCCTGGGTTTTCTTTCTTTCTGTCTCTTTCTGTCTCATATATATTCCAGAGAAATCCACAATTATATTTGGGGACCTCAACACTCTGCTTAACAATTGATAGAACAACTAAATAGAAAATTAGCAATGGTATAGAATTCAACACAAATAACTGACAGAACCTCACTGATATTTATAGAACCCTCCACGTAATGACATCAGAATACACATTCTTTTCAAGTACCAGTGGAACATATACCAAAATAGGTCATATCCTGGGCCACAAAAGAGAGTTCAGAACATTTAAAAGAATTAAAATCATACAGTGTGTTTTCCAACCACAGTGGAATCCAGCTAGAAATCAAACGTGGAAAGATAACATGAAAATCTCTAAACACTTGAAAACTAAACAACACTGCAAGATGATCTGAAGAGACTATCTCAAAGGAAATAAAAAGTTATATTGGCCTTAATAAAAATAGAAATAATACCACATATGGAAATTTGTCCCCATGAAGATTATATGATTTTCTACGTAGAAAATCCCAAGGGAAAAACAAATCGATCAATCAATCAATTAATCAATCTCCCAGAACTAACAAGTGTGTTTAGCGAGGACATAGGATACAAGATAAACTTACAACAATTAATTGTATTTCTATATACTAACAATGAACATGTGGACACTGATTAGAAATATAATACCATTTTACAATTGCTTTAAAAAATGAATTACTTAGGTGTAAATTTAACAAAACATGTATAGGACTTGTATGTAGAAAATTACACAATGCTGATGAAAGAAATCAAAGAAGAACTACTTCTTTGAGAGACACACTGTGTGCATGGATTGAATACTCAACACCACGATGATGTCGATTATCCCCAAATTTATATACAGTTTTAAGATAATTCCTATCAAAATCCCAGCAAGAATTTTTGTAGATATAGGCACGATTATCCTAAGATGTATATGGAAAGGGAAGGAAACAGAATAGATAAAATAATTTTGAGAAAGAAGAATAAAGTGGGAGGAAGTAGCCGACCTAATTTTAAGATGTATTATATAGCTCCAGGAATCACGATTGTGTGATATGGGTGGAAGAGCACACTTATAGATCAGTGGAACAGAATAAAAACCCAGAAGTAGGCCCACACGAATATGCCCAATTAATGTTCGACAAGAGTGCAAAGCACTTTAATGGAGGAGGAAATGTAGCTTTAATGGTGCTGGAGTACTGGAATATCCACAGGCAAAACTCTGAACCCCAACCTAAGTCTCAAACCTTCTAAAAAATTAACCCAAGGTGGATCATGGACCTAGTGTAAAATATAAAGCCATAAAACTTTTTGAAGAAAACAGAGGAGAAACACTTCAGGATCTAGAGCTAGGCAAAGCACAACAAAAGCACAACCCCTGAAACAAAAGCACAATCCCCTGAAAGAAAAAAATTAATAAACTGGACTGCATAAAATTAAAATTTCCTTCTCCGCCGAAGACCCTGTTGAGAAAAAAGAAAAGCCACAGAGTGGGAGAAAATCTTTGCAAACCACATACCTGACAAAGAACTAGTATGTAGAATATACAAAGAGCTCTCAAAACTCAACAGTAGGGGCGCCTGGGTGGCTCAGTCGGTTAAGCATCTGCCTTTGGCTCAGGTCATGATCCTGGAGTCCCAGGATCGAGCTCCACATCTGGCTCCCTGCTCAGCGCGGAGTCTGCTTCTCCCTCTCCCTCTGCCCCTCCCCCTGCTCCTTCTCTCTCTCTCAAATGAATAAATAAAATCTTAAAAAAAAAAAAAAGGATGTAGAGTAACTTGAGTGCTCATCAAACTACTGATTGAAATCTCACATGGGACAGTCTTTCTGGGAAAGAGTTTGGCAGTATTTTAAAAAAGTAAACATGCTGCGACGCCTGGGTGGCTTAGTTGGTTAAGCATCTGACTCTTGATTTCAGCTCAGGTCATGATCTCAGGGTCCTAAGATAGAGCCCTGCGTCGTGCTCCGTGCTCAGTCCAGAATCTGCTTGAGATTCTCTCTCTCTCTCTCTCCCTCTGCCCCTTGCCCCTCCCCCTGCTTGTGCTCTCTCGCTCTCTCTAAATAAATAAATAAATAAATAAGATCTTAAAAAAAAAAAAAACATGCAATGACTACAACCCAGTGATCATACTCCTGGGTCTTCATCCCAAAGAAATAAAGACTTATGTTCACACAAAATCCTGTACGTGAAAGATGGAAGCAATAATAACGTTTATTAATAACAGCCCCAGATGTCCTTCTTTGGATGAAGGGCTACATAAGCTGTGTACCATGGAAGATTATTCAGCAACAACAGAAAAAGAACCCACTAGCACTCGGAACAGCTTGGATGAATCTCCAGGAAGTTAAGCAGACTGAAAAAGCAAATCCCCAAAGGTTACATATTGTCTGCTTCCATTTCTATGACATTGGTGACATGATGACAGTATGGAGATGGAGAGCAGATGAATGGGGTCCAGGTGTTAAGGAGGGGTCAGAGTGGGAAAGATGGTTAGTGTGGTTATAATGGGCACCATCAGGGATCCTCGGGGTGATGGAAATGTTCCATATCTTGACTGTATCAGTGTCAGTATCTTAGCTGTGATATTGCAGGATAGTTTTGCCAGATATTATGGGGTGAAACTGGGTAAAGCTTACAGGGGAGCCTTGTCTTATTTCTTATAACTGCATGGGAATCTACAATATCTCAAGATAAAATGTTTAATTAGAAAAGTGAATTTGAAGCAAAAATGGCAACATGTTAGTATTTATAAAAATAGTACATGAGTGCTTATTACATAATTTTCTGTATTTTTTTATGCTGGAAGTTCCTTTATTTGAAAAAAAAAAAGTGTGTTGAGACTCAGTCACATGTCACCCGTACTCAAGGCTGCTGTCAGTTAGAATTATAGGAATTGCTCTTTCTCCATGACTCTGTGGGAATAGAATCAGAATGGGAGCATCTTGCACCTAGCACAGTCTATCCATCCTTCTATACACCTCCTCTCATACCCCAGGATTGAGTCCAGTGCCTTGAATACAATTGTTATTCTTATTGGTACTGTTAATATGATACATTTACCTGGGTTCTAGGGTTCTCAATTAAAAGGAAAGAAAAAAAAACCCCACACAGTTTGAGTCTTCATTCCATAAAGAAAACAAAACAAAACAAAACAGGCCAAAACAAACACAAAGAAGTATAGAAATTCAAGGAAATCATAAGGTACTGCAAAGTACTCGCAGTGTGCTTTTCTTTTTCAAAGCAGTTTCTTTACCCAAGAGGACAAAATACGGTTTGTGGAGTGGAAATTCTGTTTTTGTTCCTTTGAGGCTGGCTTCTCTATCTTTGTATCGTTCCGAATGCCTTCGGCGTCAAGTAGCAGATGCTGAACTTAACCAGCTTACACGGTGAGACCCTGTCTTGGTTCACAGGCCTGGAGGGTCGGTATGGAATGGTCAGGGTGGCTGAATCTGCAGCCGTAGTCCCAGGCCCCCAGGCTCTGCCACCCTTGTGGGCTGACACTGAGAAGTTCTGGGCCTCATATCCTCGGTGACTGTCTGGAGAAAGAAGGGAAAGGCCTTGTTTTCTCCTCAGAGTGAGGAGACCTCAGGAAAGCTCTCTTTTTACCTGGGCTGCTCACTGGGCATTGCCAAACTAGCTGCTGACAGCAGGGCTGGGATTCTGAAGATGGAGGCTATCTCCCTATCAACCCTCACTCAGCTGCCATTTATTTATGCCTTTCTCTTTCTGCAAATTTATTCGGTTTTAGTTCTATTAATGGGGTGGTACCAGGAGTTTAAAATTCTGGACTGATTTGAATTTAAGAGAAGAGAGGAACTTTCTTCTACATGTTTTCTGCTCATGATGATATATGCTAAAAGGCTAGGGCCAGATGGAGCATGTTACCCACTAAACATCACAAGAAGGGATTCCCTAAGCCTGGGGAGAGAGGACTCAGGTGGAGTTCTGCTTCCAAGTGGATAGAAAGCCTGAGAATGCCTGGCAGGTGACAACAAGCCAGGGGCCTGTCACTCTGTGGCAGTCCCTTAGTGGCTTGGGTGAAGTTGGTGAGTTTCCCTAAGAGCAGACTTTCCCTAAGAGGCCGGAAAGACTCCACAAAGATCCTCGGGGGCAAGCCCAGACACAGTAGGGCATATCTGGTATGTGTTTTTAAAAAGCACAAAGGTTAAAGGTACGTCCAGGGAGAACAGGAAACCAGCCAGGAAGATAGCTGGGAGCATGATGTGTTCCTGTTTTAAGATTTAAAGGGAATGGTTAGGGTCCTGCATCTTGAAGCAACAAGATATTCCAGGTCTGTGTGTCCGCTAATGAACATCCTAGTTCCACGTGGTCTCCTTGGATTTGCAGGATCGGTGTTAGTTTAAAGCTCCACTGCATTTCACTAAATGAGGCCCTTTTTGTAATTAAGGAAAAAACAGCTACATAATTCAAAATGAACTTGGGAACTCGGATTAAAAACAGATAACAGAGAGAGAACCCAGAGAAGGCTAGTGACAATATTATTAAAAGTCTGCCTCTAATACTAAGAGATTATTTTCTTTAATTATCTCTTTCATGTATTTGGAATAGCTTGAGATATTTATGGGACTGGCCTGGTAAAGATTTAGTGGTGATATAAAGTACTGTGAGCTCTAGAAATTTAAAAAAGAGAGAGAAAAGGAATTGGGGCACAGAAAAAAATCATTTTTTTTTCTCTTTTCTCCTCTCCGAAAATTTCTAGGAGAACACATGAGAAACTATTAATAGTGCCCGTTTCTGAGGAATGGGGCTGGAGGTTGGGCAGGTAGGGAAAGGAAATTTTTTCACTACCACTCTGTGAGGTAGGCATTTTTTCATTCACTATGAGCTTAAATGATTATTGCATTTTGTAGAAATTAAGTAAAATAGAAAGAAGGGAAAAGCATTTATTAAGTGTATTCTGAGTTTACGGAGAAAGTTAGGACTGAATTTTTCAATTCTCAGTTCTGTTATGATCCTGTTATTGTCTTCCCTGTGAAGAATTCATGTTTGAATTATCCTGGGCAGCCTTCATTCAGGAGAGGAGGACTGTAGGCAACTGATTTAAATAACAATAAAGAACTAAGATTCTAGACTGTACCCTGTGTAAAGATGCTTCATGTACTAAATATCACCATAAGAGACTCTTTTTTTAAAGATTTTATTTATTTGAGAAAGAGCAAGCTAGAGAGAGAGAGAGAGAGCGAAAGAGAGAGAGAGCACACAAGCAGGGGGAGGGGCAGAGGGAGAAGCAGACTCCCTGCTGAGCAGGGAGCCTGATGAGGGGTTAGATCCCAGGACCCCAGGACCCCAGGATCCCATGACCGGAGCCCAAGGCAGACGTTCAACTGACTGAGCCACCCAGGCACCCCCACCATAAGAGACTCTTAACTGTAGGAAACAAACGGAGGGTTGCTGGAGGGGAGGTGGGGGGGGGATGGTGTAACTGGGGGATGGGCATTAAGGAGGGCACGTGATGTAATGAGCACTGTTACATGCAACTGATGAATCCCTGAACTCTACCTCTGAAACTAATAATACACTGTATGTTAATTGGATTTAAATAAAATAAAATTAAAAATAATTAAATTAATAAATATCACCATGAAGTCTCCGCTAAGCCTTAGCTGTGCTATTGTCATAAATACCCCAGGAAATGCCCGAAGATCAGACACAGCTCATTAGGAAATGTAACAAGAGTTGTAACTGAATGCAAGTGACAGATTTTAATTCAAGTTAGTCCAATAATGCAGAAAAGTCCACCCTTGATTCTGTTTGGGGTGGGGGAGGGGGAAGAATGTCATAATCAAGGCACAATTTCAAGGAAAGAATGACTCCTTAATGGGTTACAGAGTAAATGTCTTTTTTTTTTTTTTTTAAGATTTTATTTATTTATTTGAGAAAGAGAGCACAAGCGGGCAGGGAGGATCAGAGGGAGAGGTAGAGGCAGACTCCCCGCTGAGCAGGGAACCCGATGCCGGGCTTGATCCTGGGACTCCAGAATCATGACCTGAGCCGAAGTCAGACGCTTAACTGGCTGAGTCACCCAGGCGCCCCTGGAGTAAATGTCTGTAATATTTCACATGGGCACGCATTATTCTGCTACCCATCTCAAAGAGTTAAACAAAATCCCATGTTATTTCACAAGGATTTGCAGGGGATCTGGCTTGCTCCTCACACTTCCAAAACATCAGAGCTAACCTGGAATTTGTAACAACTCTTTGGTCTTCAAAAATATAAACTCAACTTAGATTCCCCAAAGCAGAAACTCCAAGCAAGCAAAAATATTATGACAAGTGATAACCTTAAGCCAATGTATTTGTAATGCTGCTTACTTTTTTGATACTAGTATTTTGGTAACAGTTCCTAAGGTAAATTGTTTTATCCATTTTTTTCCCTTTATAACCTCTCCTGACCTGTAGCTTTCAAATCTGCATTACTGGAGGTTGAAGAGCTAACCAGGAACCTTTGGGCCACCAAGGTCCTTCCAAACCTACACACACAAAACTTCTAGTTATGTCTCTCCTTTCCTTCTGTTTCATCTTTCCTTTCCTTACTTTGCCCTTATGCTACTGCCCCATCCTAGCTTATATTCTCTTTTCCTTTCTTTCCTTCTAAGGGAGAATGAATGCTGGATATTATTTGGGGTAAGGGCAGGGGATAGGGTATCTATTGAATACTCAAGATATTTGCTTGCTACCAACAGGTTTTCACTTAAGGTTTTGACATTAAAAATCTACTCTGCCTATAAAAGCGTATGCTCGAAGAATACATAAAAACAAAAATATAAGCTTCTGATGAATAACAGGGCTCTAATAATTTAGGCATGTACGACGGTTTCTTTTCCCTCAGGGTTCTTGAGTGTGATTTACCTGATCTGGAGTCTTATGAAATTCAACAGTGTGACTCTTGAAATAACTAGAGAAGGTGCTTTTGTTTCTCTGTATGATTTTTAATACTTGCTTAAGCTGGGACTAAGAGCCAGAATTAGTAAGAAACTATTTAAAATGGTTTATTTCAGAATAATGTGTACTCCTTGAAGCCAGGAAGCCAAGGAATCTGTTTTGCTTGGGGCTGAGTGAACAGTTAGACAACAGGAAAATAAAAAAAAAAAAAAGTATAGGAAAAGACCTAAACCAGTTTGTCAACCTTGGCAGTGATGACATTTGGGGCCGGGGAATTTTTTGAGGTGGTGGAGGGGGACGTAATACGGGATGTTTAGCAGCATCGCTGGCCTCCACCCAGTAGATGCTGGTAGCGCCCTCTCCTCCCTCAAGGCGTGACAACCAAAAATGTCTCCAAATATTGCCCAATGTCTCCTGGGTGGTGGTGCAGGGGTCGGGGGGGGGGGTACACAATCGCTCTCCGTTGAGAACCACTAACCTAAATAGAGTAGCGTTACTGTTTTATGGACAGTCTCCGGGAGTTATTTCAGACACTTGAAAAAATTAAAAACTGTAGAGGGTAAAATTGTACACGCCTCTTCATTCTCCTTGGTCATTTGCCTAAGATGGTGTGTCACCACCTCTCCCAGGGGACACCGGCCTGCTCCAGGAATGGGCTTTGATGACCTAACAGATCTTTCCCTGTCTCAGGATTCTGGCTAATGACAGCATAATCAATGTGCTGATGCTGAAAACATGCTGAGAAAACAATGGGAACAGGGTCAAATTCTCCTGAAGAAAGATTTTTTTTTTTTTGGTAGCCTGGGCCAAGTACAACATTGCAGTGTACATTTTTCATAAGGCAGAACACGTTAGAGATTCAAGGCAAAGTAAAAAGTCGGCCTTTTTAGCGTAGTGAGGTCCAGCATAGATTTGTATACAGATGAGCTAAGATACAGTCGCAAAAGGAGAAATCTTGAAATATGTAACCAGGTGGCTTCAAAGTCACAGCCAAATCTAGATATTCAGTTTGGCAGTAAGACACCTTCTTTCCTTTCTGGGAGAGATATCACACTATGCCTCCTAGATTCTGCTGAATTAGGAAATACAGAAATTGAGACACGGGGACCAAAAAACCAGTTTTTCCCTGTCTTCTTTTCTTCTTTTTTTCCATGATGGTGTTCACAGATAGAAGAAAAGTTGATTCAACACATCTGGATTGTAAAATCAAGCACGGGGCATGGATGTGTTAGTACGAGCATTGAGTACCGCTAATGTGCAATTGAACATTGAAAATCAAGCAGCTGCCTTAGCCAGCCCCGTGAAGAAGGTAGCATGGATTTTACTATCTTCTCCGTAGCTTGCAGAACTTTTCCTATTGTATGAACCCCGGAGGGGTCTTTAGTTGTAAAAGCGAAACATTATTCCATGAACTGCTTTCTGGTGGGTGGCGGGACAACTGGCTGAACCAGCCAGGTAGCTTGATGCTCCTGAAAACGTCTTCTGCTAGGAGAGGTATGAGGGGGTCAGACAAGTGATTGGCTCATTGATAGGAATTTCACTTTATGGAAAGACACCCCTATTCATGTTTCCTAAACCTCATCAGTAGAATTTATCATTAAAAGTCTGACCTTCCAGCATCCTACACCATGAACGGACGAAATTCCCTATGCTCTGTCCGCCTCCTGGATTTTCCCACTTCTAGCCTTAGTCCTGGTTGTTTCCCTTGTCTGGGATGGTCTTTCATCCCAGGGCTGAGTGCCCTCCAAAGCCTGCCCATCTCAACTGCCACCTACGTCCTCCATGAACGCTCTTGTCCCTTATCCTTTGAGACCAAGGAAATCACGCCTTCCTTTGAGCTGCCTTAGCACGTTATCTCACCACGCCTGTGATGCTTCACTTTGTCTCATTTTGAGGTCATTTATATTTCTTTTCCTATTATATAGAAAACCCTTCCAGTGAAGGATCTGTCTTTGGTTCCTTGCTCTATTTCTCCTACCATGTGGCCGAGGGCACGGCTTTCAGTATACAACATGTTAAATATATGGCCCTGAAGATACCACATCCATGTCTGATGTTTGTTCTACCCTAAGTAATTAGGTCTGGAGGTCAAGAGAATGGAGTTAAGCTTCTCTCCAGCCCCATCAGGTGAAGAAAGGCAAATAAGAGTTTTAGTTCAACTCCCTGATCTAATGTTGCAATAGTTCCCTTTGCAAACATGTGTCAGCATTTTTGCTACCATTCTTTCTACAGATCTGGGATGAACGACCTCCCTAGTAAACAGGGGCTGCTTCTTGAAATGGGGCCGGTTACTAAAGACACGGCCATTCTTTTTCTGTCTCTGTTGTATAACACACCAACCTGCTCATTCATATTCAGAAATATAAAAACAATTATGTCACCTAGTCCAACCCCTTTGCAGGGGCGCCACTGCAGGAGAGACGCTGAAATGACACCATGCCTGACCCTTCGGAAAGACAAGAAAGAATGTTCTGGAAGTGAATTCGTCGGGCGAGGAAGGACGACGTTTAGTTCCTAAATCCGTTGGTTTGTTACTTTATATAAATTGATGTTTGGATTAAAGGAACTATTTGAGCTGAATATTTCTTCCCACAGAATGAGAATTAGATTTCTTTAACTTGGCCTGGCTCAGGGTTTGTCTGTCTTCCTCCTTTTGAAGAACTGAACTCTGGCAAAACAGTTTCACGTGTTCTGCCAATTTGTGGCCATTGCCTCTTTTGCAGTATTTGAGATTCATATAAAATTTCTTCTGTCTCCAAGATACTGTGCCATTGGTTGGATTTCAGATGCTATCGGGGAAAAGGTAATGGTGTTCTGGTGGGCAGCATATGGAAGGACACCCGCATGGGTGTCCTGGCTTTGTCACTATTGGTGATTTCGTTTGGGGAAAGCCAATTAACCTCTCCTCCTCCCAGTTCCCTATCTGAGAAGTTAAGACATTAAAAATACATATCTTCTAGAATTGTTGCAAGATTTTAATGAGGTAATGCAGGTGAATATGCATTGGAACATTGTTCAATGTTCTATAAATGCCAATTCCTATATCACCAGGCTCTCTGGTACCTGAACCGTACATTCACGTCAAATCAACACTTGGTGTTTACAAACACCTTCTCCATATGAGGGAGAGACAAAGTGAGTAAGAGTTGCTGACCTTGCCTTTTGAGGACATTTAATCTCGAAACGAAGAGGAGGAGGCATGTGAGTTTGGTCATGTTTGCTTTGTGAATCTCACTTTGGTGAGTGTTGTTTTCCTCAACTGAAAATGAAAGTAGTAATACCTACTTTTCAAAAACAAATAAGAGGATACACATGAAGTATTGAACCCCCATGCCTGACACCTCTAGTTGCTCGGTCGATGCTACCTTTCCAAGGGGATAAGAAAAATGCCAAGCTAGTATTCAAGGCTTCAGATTGATAAACAAGAACCAAGAACCATTACATCTGTCTGCAAAAATCTGGCCAGGCTTCACATAAGATTGACATCTGGCCTGAGGCGTGGAGGATAAACACATTTCTGCATTTGAAGATCATGACAGCAGGGGGTAATATGTGCCCCGCGTTGTTCAGAGCACTTTACGTGTGCTGCCTCATCAAATACTCGCCAAAACATGGTTAGTGTTGTCATCCACTTTGCAAATGAGAAGATCAGGGCACAGGCAGGGGAGGCAGCTAACCAAAGTCCCACACACCGTTTGGGGCAGAGCGGTAACTAGACCCAAGTGGCTGGGTTCCTGAGCTTGAGTTCATAACCTTGGCACGGAACAGGACAGGGGCCAGGTGGGAGGTAAGAGGGATAGGGAAGGCAGGGCACGGGAAGATGTATAGGAGCAGAGAGAGTGAATGAAAAACTCAGGGTCTTCCTCTCCTGAGAAGCAGCCGTGTGAAGGGGGGAAAGAGGCAAGGTCAGGAGGAAATGGTGTGTGATGAAGAAGTTTCGGGATACAAGGGCCAGAGGACAAGGCTGGGCACTGTGGCCACAGAGAGGTCACAGAGAATGGCCTGGCTTTGAGCCCTGTTAATACCTGTTGACTTCGAAGGCAGCAAGAAGGAGGATTCCAGATTTTGCAAATTCAGGCCAGATTTAAACACAGGGCCTGAGTTTTCTTAGGAGGCTACCTTATCTAGGAAACCAAGGTTAACCCCTTCGTTCTCTGTCCATGAAATGCTGCTGACCTTTGACTTACACCAGGGATTCATCTGAAAAGCTTTCCTCTGGTGTTACCTCTCATCAGGTCTTAGCAATTACGTGTGCTTTTTTAAAAGGTTAGAGTCGCAATTTTTTATGCCTGCATAATAGAATGTTGTTGTGCTCCTGTTTAATCAATCACGTTGGCATCTAGACTGTGAAAAGTACTTCGGCAAAGTACAGTGAAGGAAACAAGAAACACCTGTCAGTCTTTCAAACAGAAACTGCTACAAAAATGTACATTTCCCTTAAGAAGCATAAAGCCTCTGAGTACATCTAGTTTGTATTATTGTTTTGCAGGAGATTTCTTCTCCCTCAGATTCAGAGTTTTGCGGACACAATTTCATGGGAACTCCAAGGTTGGACTTTCTTTTAAAGAGAATCATGATGTCTTTATATAGCCCAATATTGTCGGCATTTAGATTCAAGGTTGCTTCCTCTACAGAAGTTAATTGGATGGGATGATGGTTATTCCATGATAATACATTACACTGCCTTAGTGTTACCCTTGGGCCTGGAATTTCATTAACAGTCCAGAGAGCATGTCTCACTAAGGCTTTTTGGCTCCTCATCACATGAGCTCACCTCTGCATGCAAAATTAGAGTCACTGAAAGGTAGTTAGCATAAATTATTCCGTCATTCAACCACAAAAGCATTCTTTCTTTGGGCAAAATATTTATGACTTTTAAGCCACTTCCTTGTACGTGCGTTTCTGCTTCCTATCCAATGAAGGGAAACCTAATGTCCTGTCAGAGTAATCTAAGCAATAGTTTGTTTCTTGCCCAAAAGACCCAAAGATCTGCTGGGAACTTCTTCAGCTTAAAAATAAAATTACTGTAAAAACTACCTGCTGGAAATTTTGTCAGTTTTGTTCCTATAAAAATAGGTAAATACCACCGGTGAGTAATATATCAAGGAGAAGGGTAAATGCTATTATTTGTGTTCAGCCTTTCTACAATGTTGATTTTCCCCTCCATTTCCTTACTTCAGAAACCCTTTAAAGGGGATGTTTTTTGCCACTAGTCAGTATGCATCCCAGAACAAAGGCTTTATTCTCTCGTTTATTTCCTCATTCAACCATTTATGCATCAAACATTAACTGAGAACCTCTTAAGTGCCTAGCACTATTCAAGTCCCTTGGAATGCATTAGTGATAAAGAAAATTAGTGAAAAAGATTCCTGCCCTCCCGGAGCTTATATTCTCATGGGAGATAGTCAGATAATAAACAGTAATCATAATAAGTAAGAATGATATAGTACCTAGGAAGTTCAGAAGTGCTTTGGGAAAATAAAAATAAAGACAAAGGGACACCTGGGTGGCTCAGTCATTGGGTGTCTGCCTTCAGCTCAGGTCATGATCCCAGGGTCCTGGGATTGAGTTCCGCATTGGGCTCCCTGCTCCACGGGAAGCCTGCTTCTCCCTCTCCCACTCCCCCTGCTTGTGTTCCCTCTCTCACTCTCTCTGTCAGATAAATAAATAAAATCTTTTAAAAAAAAATAAATAAAGACAAAAAGGAGGGTAGGCTAATGGGGATGGTGGCCTAGAGTGTGCATATGTGGAGACAGGTTAAACAGGGCCACCAGGATAGGCCCTGTGGAGAAACCAGGATGAAGAGAAGCGAAGCAGTTGGCCAAGCAATATCCAGCTTAACGCAGAAGCAATAGTTAGATAGGGCCCCAGGGGGGAGCCTGGTGTCTTTCTGATGTTGGCAAGAAGGTCAGAGTGGCTGGAACAGAGAAGACAGGAAGAGGAGGAGGCTTGTAGACAGGCAGACAGAAGTGGGGGTGGGGGGTGGGCAATATAGGATTTTGAGGGGCAATGGGACGTGAGCTGAAAGTTTAAAAAGACCCCTCTAGCATTGGGTTGGAAAATGGACAGTGGAGGAAGGAGAGCATGGGAACAGGAAGACCAAATGATCGCTTGAACAGAAATCACATCAGAAAGTATGAAAACCTCTTTGGTTTACATTGTTTTATTTATTTATTTTTAAAGATCTTATTTATTTATTTGAGAGAAAGAGCAGTGAGGAGGGGCAGAGGGAGAGAGAGAGAGAGAGAAGCAGACTCCCTGCTGAGCAGGGAGCCCAAGGCGGGGCTCAATCCCAGAACCCCTGGAGATCATGACCTGAGCAAAAGGCAGATGCTTAACCAACCTAACCACTCAGGCACCTCTGGATTACACTGTTTTAAACCGGACTTTGAACTGGAAGACCAAAAACACAATACCACCTCCGGTTCAGCCCCTCTCTTGAGCTCCATCTCTTGCACAGAAAACTCGGCCACACTCCTCCACACAGGCTGCAAGGTTCCTAGCATGTGGCTTCTTCCACTTAGGCGGAGCATTTCATTTGAGCTAACCTGGTAGTTCCCTTGGGGGGCAGTACAGTTATATCACGGAAGACAAATCATCAAATTAAGGGGCACTGAGGCAAACATAGGGTTGGAGGTTCCAGAGTAGTTCTGGAATGCTTGGTGACACAAGCAAAGAACAGAGTCACGAAAGGAGGCCAGCACTGGGCTCTAGGGTGAATGTATCTAAACTATATAGTGGATACATACAGGTGCTCTTGTTCTTTTTTTGTTTTGTTTTGTTTTTATTTTTGTTGAGAGAGAGAGAGTGTTAGGTTAGGGTGGTGGGGGTAGGGGTAGAGGGGAAGAGAAAATTTTAAGCAGGCTCCACACTGAGCGCAGAGCCCAACACAGGGCTGGATCTCATGACGCTGAGATCATGACCTGAGCCAAAATCAAGAACTGGACACTTAACTCCCTGAGCCACCTAGGTGCCCCAGAGCTGCTCTTCTTTGATATTTAGAGTGACAAGATGTAAAATACCACACTGTTCCTTATCTGTCATTGTCTTTGAATTTCGTGAGGTAGCTTAGACTTGTGACATCTATCTTTTTCTTTTTCAATATCTAACATTAGGGCATTAGGGATGTAGTTGAGAGAGAGAGAGAGAGGAGAGAGAGATCACTGTTACAAAAGAGTATCAAAAACCAAGACAAAAGACCTATGGGCAATAGTAAGGTTGAACCTGATACTTGGAAAGAACTGTCTTCATAGCCCATGTCAACATCAGGAAGTCAGCGAGAATTTTTAGGGCCCTCTTCATTATTTCACATGACAGAGAATGTAGGAGCACAGCTATGAGAAGAAATCCTAGGAGAGATCACTGCTCTAGAAAGGGAGGTCTCTAGGCTTTTGCCAAACCAAGTAAAGCCATCAGAAAGTTTAAATGGGACTACAGGGAAATATCTACTCACAAGAGACTAGAAACAATACTGGAAGGTCATTTAGCACTAGGATGGCAAATAGGTTGCAGACCTCATTGCCTATTGGGAGTAACATCTGGAGTGCTGAGGGGAAGGATTCTGAGACCACACCTGGTGTTGGTGTAGACATGGGTACCATGTGGACGAGCAATGTCTGCTCCGGGCTAAGGGAGTGGGAATGGTATACGCAGACCACGTACTTATCTTTCCTGACTAGCCCGTCCTCTTGCCTTCATATTTATCTACGTTTAAATCATCTAAGAAAGATGAGGTGCTATTCTATTTTTAAGAGGTTTGCAGAGGACATTATATAAACTTCTTTCAGAAATGCAAAGATTGTTGCTTAAAATAAATTCCCCTTGCATTATCCAAGGCTTTGTTGCTTTAATGTGAAGTTCTCTTTTTTCTCGGCCTCGGTGGAGAGTGGAAGAGAGCCAGGTCCTGGGAACCCACTGCGGTGTCCTGGTCACCACCTGGTCACCTGTGTCAGAGGTCTAGACCTCGGACTCTTCCCTTGCTCTGACCATTGGCTTCTTCAGTCGGGGGCTTCCCCTCCCTAGGTACCCTCTTCCCCATCTTTGTCGCCTCTGCCGGCAAACTGGGGTCTTCAGACTGAGAGACAGAAAGAGCCTCAGGGAGATGGTGGCTTATGGAGAACCCACGCTCTTTTCCTGGATTTGCCACAGCTCCCTTTGAGGACTATTTTGCTTTATCTTTCAGAGGCTAATATTCCGCATCTGTAAAACGAGGGGGATTTTAACCTCGGCACGAGGACGGGACTGAGATGATATATGTTCGGTGCACAGTTCAGGAATGGGGAGTTGGCCTCTTTTATCAGATTCTCAAAAGGAGCTGTAACCCCCACACTGTTAAGAGTCAGAGGCATAGGTAATTTCTAACACTTGTTCAAGTTGAAACATTGCATGTAAAGATCCCTTGTCCTGTATGGATGGATCACTGTGTCTCAGGCTCACAGCTGCAAGATGGGACCAAACCCTTCAAAGGGCAACTTCCAGTTCTTACAGAGAAAGGACCCACCTTAATATTAAAGGACCTATATTAATCAACTTTGTAGAAAATGACTAAGGGAAACCAAAAATGTAACCTGTGTGAGAAAGAGGAAGTAGTGCTGTTAAAATTACCTTGAAAGCCCATGAGTTATGAAAGAAGGAGACATTGTTCTAGAGGATTCCCTTGTCTTTTAAGGTCGTGAATCAGAGGCAACATGCATGGGGGACGGGGCATGGTCTGTGACGTACCCGGGATGAGGCCGTGGCGGCGGCAGACCTCGTCCTGGCCATGGTCCGGGGGGAGCTTTGGTTTTACTGACTTGTATTTGTTGGTAGGGATGCTAGTTTCACACACTAGGTGGCTGAAAACAATTGGAATTTATTCTCTCACAGTTCTGGAGGCTAGGAGCTCAAAATCAAGGTGTCAGCAGGGCCATGCCCCCTGCGAAGCTCCAGGGAAGAATCCGTCTTTGCATCTTCCAGTTTCTGGTGGGCTCAGCCTTTGCTTGGTTCATGACAGCATCACCCCAATCTCTGCCTCTGTTGTTACATGGCCTCTTTCCCTGTGCATCTGCGCGTATCTTCTCATCTTCTTTCTTTTTTTGAAGATTTATTTATTTATAGTAGAGAGAGAGCTCGAGCGAGCAGGGGAGGGGCCGAGGAAGAGGGAGAGAGAGGAGGAGAGAGGCAGACCCTGTGCTGAGTGTGGAGCGAAATGCCGGGCTTGATGTCCGAGATCATGACCTGAGCTGAAATCCAGAGTCAGAGGCTCAACTGACTGAGCCACCCAGGTGCCCCTCCTCTCATCTTCTTCTAAGGGCATTGGATTTAGGGCCCGCTCTAAATCAGGATGATTTCATGTTGAGATCCTCAACTAATTACATCTTCATAGACCCTATCTTTTTTTAAGGTTTTATTTATTTATTTGTCAGAGAGAGAGAGAGCGTGAACGCACAAGCAGGGGGAGTATCAGGCAGAGGGAGAAGCAGGCTCCCTGCTCAGCGGAGCCTGATGCGGGACTCGATCTCAGGACCCTGGGATCATGGCCTGAGGTGAAGGCAGACGCTTAACTGACTGAACCACCCCGGCATCTCTTTAGACCCTATTTCTTTTTTTTTTTTTTTTTTAAGATTTTATTTATTTATTTGACAGAGAGAGACAGAGTGAGAGAGGGAACACAGGCAGGGGGAGGGGAGAGGGAGAAGCAGGCTTCCCGCGGAGCAGGGAGCCCGACGCGGGACTCGATCCCGGGACTCCGGGATCATGACCTGAGCTGAAGGCAGTTGCTTAACCAACTGAGCCACCCAGGCGCCCCTAGGCCCTATTTCTTAATAAGATCACATCCTGAGGTTCCAGGTAAATGGAGGATGCGACTTAACCCACCATACCAGCATTGTTTGAAGTTTTTTTTTGTTTTTTTTTAATAAGATTGTGCTCTTGTAGTACTTAGGATATTAAAAAACCAAACGAAACAATCACAGAAAAGAGTGTTCTAGGCAGCTAGTACATGTGTATACACCCACATATACTTGCTTGCTTACCTTGGCTGAGTTGCAGGTGAGGCGGTTGATGGGAAGAGAAGGGAATATAATAATACCTAACACTTGTAGAGTGCTTACTGTCTGCCAGATACCGTTTTAAGTGCTTTTACCTATTAAATCACTTAATCCTCAGGGCAATCTTATAAAGTAGGTGATATTATCATTCCCATTTTACAGGTGAGAAAACTGAGGCACAGAAAAGTGAAGTTACTTCCTCAAGCTCCCAGGGGAAATCCAGGATTGGAATGCAGACAGTCTGACTCAGAAACGGTGCTCATAAGTGCCCTCCTGTCCTGCACAAGGCACACGTAGGAGATGTAGGTCTGCTTAAAGAAACTTCTCACCACTTCCTGAACACGCACAGACGCGCACACTCTCTCTTCCAAATAGAACAATAATCAATGAGCGGGTAGCTGCTATGGTTGGACGTGTTTGGAGCATTTCATCTGCAGAATCTTTTGAACCAGATACAGTCAGACATTTACTCAGAACAGATAAAAGCCAGTATGGGCTGAGTAAAACACAGTCGTTCAAGTGTATCACCGACTGCCTTGCAGATTCCTCAGACCACACGTGATTACCACTAATTAGGGTGTGATGTCGCCCGGGTCAAAGAGGAGCCACAAATTGGGGGGGCGGGGTGGTTCACTTAGAGCAGCTTCGAGCAAATTGCTGTTCAACTGCAGTTGTGGTTGACTTGGTGTCTTACAGGCAACACACACCGAGTGAAGGAAAGGGAACTCGTAGGCATATTTAAAATAATAAGAAGAATGACTGTAGGGCTTACATAAATGCCAGGTGCTGCGCTGGGTATATCACCTCATTCAGTCCTAGCCGCAACCTTCTGAATCATCAATCGCCCCAGGGCTGGGACGGTGACTAATAATAAAGTGGTACATTATCCTTATGATAAAAATGGCTATGGGCTTGTTCCTGTAACTTGCTCCAGGGGCTCCCCAACCTCCAAAGCAGACTTGGCTCTATGGAGCCCCACGCACATTCACTGAGGACCAAATCTGTAGGGCAACAATGACCTAAATGAACATTCAGGACGTTTTCACTGTGGGAGCTTGGTGTATGTGGCTTTTCAGGTAATTTCCCTCATCTAAATAACTTCTTTTATTTATTTATTTATTTATTTATTTTTATTTTTTATTTTTATTTTTTAGATTTTTATTTATTTGCGAGAGAGAAAATGAGAGACAGAGAGCATGAGAGGGAGGAGGGTCAGAGGGAGAAGCAGACTCCCCGCTGAGCAGGGAGCCCGATGCGGGACTCGATCCTGGGACTCCAGGATCATGACCTGAGCCGAAGGCAGTCGCTTAACCAACTGAGCCACCCAGGCGCCCTCTAAATAACTTCTTGAGAGAAGACAGGTCCTTCAAGTGCACGGCCTAAAGTTCTGGGGGGAAGGCAGCATCCTCATGAGCAGAAACCTGGGGCTAACACAGCCCAGTTACGTGCCGGACTGTTCGTACCCTCAACGGCCAGATTGAGAGCAGGAAAGTGCACATACCTCTTGATTTTTCCTGCTTTCCTGTAGGATGGGGCTTGGTTGACAAGAGCATCCCACCAGACACTGCAGTGCTGACTGTGGAGGCTGAGTCATGGGCTCTGGAGCCAAAGGGCCAACTTGCAAATCCCAGCTCCATCACTTTGTATGTATGTTGACAAGGTGCTTATGACTTTGGCAAGGTGCTTAACTCGGGAGTCTTAGTTTCTTCATCTGTAGAATGGGCATAACAATAAAACGTCCCACCCAAGGCTGGTGTGAGGATTGATGGGGTTACTTTCAGCATGTGCTCTGCAGAAGGCTTAATGCCTCGGGCCAGGAAATGCTAGTCATCATTACTGGGATATCAACAGTGGAATTCTGGGCAATTGCTTCCCTTCTGGAGGTGAGGTGTGAAGGCAACATCATTGGACTGGACTCAAGAGAGTTACTTTGTGCTCAGTTCACTCCTGTTGTACAAGGAACCATGACCCATCTGCCAGCATTAGGTGAGAAATAGACAAGGAAGAGGAAACTTTTCAGAGACCCACTTTTAAAATGTCTCCATCTGACCACTTCCTAACGGAGGGCTGATGGGGAAGGGTCCATTTCCCTTTTCTGTAAAGTCCCTTAGGCCCTGCTGGCTGTTTCTTTTCTGATAACTAGAGCAGGTTTCTCTCCCCACAGGGGCCCCTTTCTTTCCCCTGAACCAGAAGGGAAGATCCCCTTTCTCTCTTCAGTAATGGGCAAGAACAACGTTCCATTGACAACTTGAATGGAGTGTTTCTTACCCTGGGACTCTTCCTGCTGCAGAGGCAGGGACCTTTTCTCTCTCCATTGGCTTCCGAAGACGATGTTCCAGCTCTCCAGAGGCGGCCAGGGCAGGCGGTTCAGGATTTCTGATTCCGGCACGATCTGAGGAAGGGAAGCTGCTCAGTTTCAGGGTCTCTGTAACAGGCCATTTTCCTTATGATTTCTAACATGCGCAAGTGCCAGAATTTTCCCTGTGTCACCTGCCTCTGGGCCTGCCCTGACCACCCAGCAACATCCCCTCCTTTCACAGCACCTTCCCTCACTCTGCTTCATTTTCCATTAGAGCGCTTAGCACCACCTGGTCCATTTCTATTAACGTGTTTATTGTTTGTTCTTGCTCTTGTGGGAGCACGAGCTCCAGGAGAGTAGGGACTCTGCCTTGTTCATTGCCCAATCCCTAGTGTCTGGCACAGACCCTGGCAGCCAGTAGGTGCTCAATGGAGATTTCGTGAATGAATGAATGAATGAATGAGTGAAGGCTGAAAGGTATTTCTGGTTTCCCTCTAAAATCTGGAAAGTGACTTCCTGATACATGGATAACTGGAGTCTAGCTGCAATCGTTCTTCCAGAATGGCCTGGGGTTGGATCCGTCAACTGACTGGCATGATCCTCCCAGGGCCTGGCAAACTAGAGACACAGGTTATGACCTGATCCTTGCTCTCTGGGCAGACAGAATTTGGCTGGTGAGACAAAGCTCACAAAGGACAGGGTAAAATGAACCCCAGCAGAAGAGAAGCTCTTAACAGCTTGGACAGCTGTGGAGGTAGGTGGGGTGGGTGGGGGGTGGTGGGGGACAGGTCTGCAGCCTCTCTGTTTATTCCCGTCTCTTTAGGGAGAAGGAAGCCAGGTTGACAGCCTGGTGCTGAGGGGCTCGGGTCCTTCAGGTGTCTAGTTTCTTGGCGCTCTCTGCAGAGACTACCCAGAAACCCCACCAATGTTTCCAGGAAGTGTGCACTAACTGCATGTCTTCTGTAGGTTTTTTCCCCTCTTCCTTTCTATCTCACTGCTTCTTGCAAATTAAAAAGTGAATCAGAGAGCAATGTTAAAAATAATCAAACCACAGCTAAAGGAAGGCGCTATGAACAGAAGAAAGGGGAAAAAAATTGAGTTGAATATTATTCCGCAGTGCTTTATACACAGGACCTGTGATTATTCATTCTGTGAAACCCTGGGGGCCTGGGGGGAATTAATGGGGCCACCATTACTTGCCTTTTGCATTGCTTAAACAGGCCATAAGAATGAGCATTGGTTTCAGGGCCACAGGCTGGAAAAAGTCATGCTATGGGGAGGGAAGTTGTCAAGAAAGAGGGAAAACCCACAGGTCCAGTTTTCCTAGATTGTAAATTCTCACTGTCATCTCGTTATGCCTCTCCTAATCAAAATCAGCTTGGGGCATCAGGCGGTCCTGAAGGAAAAGAAGATATGAAGACCCTAAGAATGTAGAATCGAGGCTCCCCAACAGCCCAGGCTCACCAGCCCGGAACTGGGTGTCTGAGGGAGGGCCAGGAGCTTCTGAAAGCTCAGCGCTCCAAGCTGGAGCTGGGCAGAGAGGTGGGGAGTGGGGTTTATGCCCCTTTGGTGTTTTCAAGGCTCCCAGTATATGAAAACATGGGATCACAAAAACTGTGGCATATTTAAAAATAATTATACTTAACAAATGAGACGTTTGAATACCCAAGCAAACCAAGAAAACAAGACAATGGTGCTATTCACAAAGTAAATCCAGGACTTATTAAAAGTATGAATTCGGCTAAACGGGTGATGGGGATTAAGGAGGGCACTTGTAGTAATGAGCACTGGGTGTTATAGGTAAGTGATGAATCACTGAACTCTACTCCTGAAATGAATATTACACTATATGTTAACTAACTAGAATTTAAATAAAAATCTGGGGGGAAAAAAAAGTATGAATTCAGGGTGTGTTGCATGCTGCTGGTGGCAGGGATGGACATGGGACATGCACGTGCGTCTGGCAATATCTTCTTTCTCTTCTGTCGGTGGATCCCCTTAACCCTGTGGGTAACCCAGAGAGTACTGTTAAGTCTAAATTTGAGTCCTGCTTCAATGGGGAGCCCTCCTTTCCTCACTCCGATGCTCTGGGCAATTAAGTCACTTCTAGCTATCCTTTGATACTTGTTAATGCTTGTCCTGCTCTGCTGTCTGGGAAGACACAGAAGGGCCTCCTTTCTGGGCTTGGCCTCCAGGCGCTGAGGGTGGGGTAGCCTAGGATGAGTTGGCAGTTCCGTCGCTGGCTCCTTGGGGCCTCTCCCAACGCCACGGTTTGTTCAGGACATTTTCTCTGAGTCACCCTTGGTGATAAGACGGGCGGGAGCCTCTAAGCAAGTCAGGTTTTAGATTCTTACCCTCAGAGGTTTTATTTCAGAATTTGCAAGTTCTTTAACAAAACTATAGGAGCTTGGGCAGAGCTGTAGTCATTCCAGGAGCCAAAACAGCCGAGACAACAATAAACAGAACCCAGAACCCACTGCATAAGATTGAAGGAAGCTTTATTCTCTGGCTCCCCACTGCTGCCTTCATTTATTCATTCAACCAATACTTACTGAGCCCCTTCTAAGAGCCAGGCTCCATGCTAAGTGCTGGAGGAGTAATGGTGAGCAGATGCAGACCTAGGTCCCTCCTGAGTGAAGTCCACTGTGTAGTGGGGGGCTAGAGACCGTAAATGAAAATCACAAAGCATTGTAAATAGCCATAGCAGCAAGTGCTCCAAAGGAGAGGTACATGCTACCATGAGCACCTATATGGGGTCTGGCTTAATTAGGAGGGAAAGAGAAGGATCTCTGAAGCCAGATATTGAGCGGGATCTAAGGGAGGAGAAGGGAAAGAGAGGGAAGTCTCTTTTTGGAACCAACAATGCATGTGCAAAGGTCCTGAGGTGGGACAGAAGAGAATATAAAAACCAGAGAAGGAAGTGGGGCTGGAACAGGGTGGTGGAGATTTAGGGTCATGCCTGAGGCACTTTGGAGCTGGGGGCAGGGTGGGGAGGCCTAGCATGGTCTGCAGGAATGAGGCCACTTTCAAAGGGCTTCTGGGCCTCCCAGATTTTCTTTCAGCCTCAGAGCAATGGGAAGTCACTGAAAGGCTTAAAGCAGGGGGAGGAGACTGGAGATGCCTGAATCACATTAGCATTTTGAAAGATCCCTCTGGCTGCAGTGCTAAGGTCTCTGAAGGTGATTTCTGCTTCATAAGCAGGGCCAGGATTCAGTTACTGGAAGCAGAAGCTGGGGTGGCGCAGCCCAATGTGGGTTTGAATCCCAGCTTCTTGCTTCATTTCCAGCATGGCCTAGGGCAAACCAGTATTTCAGACTCTCAATTTCCTCCTATATAAAGTGGGGATAATAATACCTCCTTGCGCGTTGGTGTGAGGGATAAGCAAATTTCAGTAAATAAATGGTCTGGCCTGACACACTGCGAACTTCCCTTGGGATTTTTAAAAGTAGAAACCTGCTTTGATATTATACAGAGTACGAAAAAGCCAAGACTCAGCCCATCATACAGACTTTCAGCTTTACATGTAGGAAATATTTTGGACTTCCCCTGAACTTCACCTTCCTGCAGATGGATAGTCTGGAAATGCCGCTGCTGCTTCTTTAAACAACATGGTAATAAAACAACGGTGTAGTAAACTGTTTGTACAAGGAGCTACAGCCACGCCTCCTGATTTTGGCATTTATCAGATGACAAACCATGGAAAGATGAACCAGAAAACATACACATGACAAGGGAGCATCACAGAGAAGCAAGCCACTGGCTGTGGGTTAAGTGCATTTGTTGGTGATGAATAAGAGTCTGCTGGGCGTCTTATATTTAGCCAGAATGGGGCTGGTAAGTAAGCCTGTTTTGTTCAGGCCTGATTTGGACATTCCAGCACTGTCCTCTCCTGAACAGCCCAGGGCCCTGGTGTAAGGGTGCTCCAGATGACCTTAAGTCAAGGGTCTTGTCAAAAAGACTCAGGAGCCAACTTGAAGAGGCTCTCACTGGCCAGTGATGACACAATGTGAGCACCAAGGACATGAAACATATCAACTACGTTTAATTTCTTGAGTCACTCATGTCATTGACAAACATATTGATCACCATTGCAAGGTGATAGGAAACCAATATATTATTTTGCAAATTTGTGAATAAAGGAAAGGAATCAAACATTTATCCTGTCTTTCTGACAGAAACTGTGCCAGAGAGTAGCTGAGGGGAAGTTTATCCTTATAGGAATATTTCAGCTGACAAACAGAGAAGGAATGACAGAATTAGATTATCACCACTCTGTGACCCTTCATAAATTAAGGAATCTAGATATTGATCATCAATGGCTGCTAATATCATAAAAAGATAGAAAGGACCCCCCTCCACCTCCCCCCATCACGGGCTGCCTGATAGAAGCAGACAAAGAAATAAAATTTTGCCAAGAACAACAACAACAAAAAACTGAACTGGAAACAAGTGAACTAGACCCAGCCACAAATTTTAAGAAAGGTAGGGGTGTTAAATAACATAGGCTGTGGGAAACAACATGGCAAAGGGCCCAGTTCCTTAAAAAAAAAGAAAAAAAGGAATTACAAGGGAAAAGGACATAGAGCAGAAACACAGAGACTTTAGTACAGTATATTACCCAACTACAATGTATGAATTAAAATAAACTATAAGCATCTTTTTTAAACATCAATGAGAAACTTCAAATCTTGCTGGGATATTTCATGATTTTTAAGGAATTATCGTTAATTATTTAGGTGTGCTAATGGTATCATGGTTCAGTTTAAAAAAAAGCTTTTATTTATTTATTTATTTATTTACTTATTTATTTATTTTAGCAATGCAAACTAACATATGTGCAGATGAATGATATGCTGTCTGGAATTTGCTTCAAAATAATAGGAGGGGTGATGGGAGGATGGGGAGGGTAAGAAAGCCTATTAGCCATGAGCTGATAATTGACGATGGGCCACAGTCTCATGGGAGTTTGATATTTCCCTTAATAGAAAGTTAAAAAATAAATCCATTGACCAATCCAAAATCTGTTGATCACTTTCTCGTAATATTTAGCTATTACTGATAGCATTATATTAACATGAAGTCTCACTTGGGCATTTCGTCCAGTTACTTTCAAGGGATGTCTGAGGGCTGGCCTTGGCAATTAGGAAATGTGGGTTCTAATCTTACTTTCCCATTCACCAGCTGAGTGATTTTGGAACTTCAGCTCTCTGGGTCTCCCTGCACTCCTTTGGGAAAGGAGGGCAGGGATGATTTCTAACATCCTGCTGGCTGTGTTTGCTTAGAGCAATGAAGAGATTTGGGTCCTACAGTCTGACTGTCTGGGTTGGAATCCCAGTTTTCCCATATGTATCCTCCGGTAAATTTACTTAATCCCCCAGAGCTTTAGCTTCCAGATTTGTGCGATGGAAAGAACAGTAATGCTTACCCCAAAGGGATCTTGTGAAGATTAAATGAGATACTGAACGCATTCATTCCATGAACACTGAGCACCTAGCTTCCAGCTCTGGGAGGGGCAGAGGGTGGAGCAGTGAGGAAAATGCTGGGGCCAGGCTGTTTGGAGCCTAACCGGGGATCCCAGACAACACTCAGTAAACACTAAATAAGAAGCAGGATTTCAAACAGCTAGAGCTAGGAAGAAAACCCAACACAGCTATTTCATGGAGGGCTACTTTCAGGAAGGTGGGTCGCAAATTTAAATAGGTCGGTTGGGTTGAGGAAGTTTGCCTGCCAAGCGTGCATAAATGAACTGACTACATCTTTGTCTACCATGGCTCCACATTTGGCAATGTGTGGGCATTTTTGATTGCCACACGGAGGGTGTGGGGAGGGGGTGGTTCTGGCATCTAGTGGGTAAAGGCTACCAGGGATGCCGTGCAATATCCCTCAACGCAATATCCCCCTCACCAAAAAATTATCAAGTCCAAAATGTGAATAGTGGCAGGACTGAGAAACCTTAATAGAGAAAGAACAGCAGGGCAAGGGTCCTGGGTCAGAAGGGAGCTTGTCGTGTGTGGGGTACAAACGGAAAGCCGGTGTAGTGAGAAACCAGGATGGTGACAGAGGACAGAGGGAGGCTGGGTTAGATGAGGGAGCGCCTTTTAAGGCACAGTGAGGAACCCTAGATTTATCCCCAAAGCAGTGGGCAGCCCTTGGAGAGTTCTGAGCAGGGGAGGAAGTTAAGTCAGGTAATGCGCTTAGCACATATAAGCTCTCTAATAAATACTGTCTATCATCACCAGCACCTTTGTATCTTTGCTACTTTGCCCCCGCCCAAATCCAGGCCTCAGCGCGGCCGCAGTAACTAACTCCTCCTGGCCAGCAGAGGGCGCCGGCCGACACTTGGCCTCCGGCCGCCCAGGGCGGGCCTCCTCTTGCCGTCCCCCTTCCTCCTCTTTTCCCCTCCGGAGAAGTCGGGAAGGTGGCGGTGGCGGCGGCGGCGGAGGCGGCGGCGGTTGTCCCGGCCGGGCCGGTTGGTGCGACCCGTCAGCCCGCGCTCCGCAGCGTCCGCGCCGCGCCCAGCGCAGTCGAGTCGAGCCGAGGCGGCCAGGTCCGGCGCGGGCGGCGCGCGCTGACGGAGGGCGGCGGCCGCGGCCAGGGCGGCCCGTGGGACCGCGGGCCCCCGGCGCAGCGCCGCCCGGCTCCCGCTCCCGGCCCTGCCGGCCTCCTCCCTCGGCGTCGCGGCCATGGCGGCCAGCGCGAAGCGGAAGCAGGAGGAGAAGCACCTGAAGATGCTGCGGGACATGACCGGTCTCCCGCACAACCGAAAGTGCTTCGACTGCGACCAGCGCGGCCCCACCTACGTGAACATGACGGTCGGCTCCTTCGTCTGTACCTCCTGCTCCGGCAGCCTGTGAGTGCCGGGCGGCCGGGCGGGCGTGGGCCCTTCCCCCGGGTTGGGGGGCGGGGGAGCGGGCGGCGGGGCGGGGCGGGGGCGCCGGGCGGCGCGGGAGGCCAGCGGGGGCGCCCGCTCGGGCCGGGGCGGCAGTTGGGGAGCGGGGGAGCGGGGAGGGGCGGCGGAGGCCGGCGGGTGGGATGCGCTCGGTCCCTGCCTCCGGGCTGGGGATGCGCTTTCGGTTTCTCCGGGCGAGGGTCCCGACCCGGGGCAGCCTTCGTGGGTGGGGCGTGGGCGAAGGTGGGGTCAGGAAGGGGCGCCCGGGGCGAGCATCGCTGGTCCCCGCGGAGCCGGCGCCGCCTCCCTCGGGCCTCCGCTCTCCAGGGCGCTGACCCGCTGGGGCTGTAGGGGAGAGACCGGAGGAGGCTGGGGAGGGCCGTGCGGGTCTTTTGTGTGCCCCGCCTCTCGGCGGCCGGGGCGCAGAGGTCCCCAACGAGGCACCTGCCGGGCGCCCGGAGAGGGGGTGGGGGAGAAGCTAGGGTGGGAAAGAGCAAGGATGCGTAGCCTGGGCTTTTTTTCCCTCGGGTGGAGAGTACCGAGGTCAGTGGGAGAAAGCAGGCACTTAGGAATAGTAGCGGGATTAAAATGTCTTGATGGCAGAGATTTGAATCCCAAGGGAAAAGTTCGAGAGGCTTAATTGCGAGAGAGGAAGAGAAGCAGATGTGAGGTGGTAGGGTTTTAGCTTTATGGTCCAAAGAGAGTCTTGAGTTTGGGGAAAGTTTTAATGGAAACAGGATACTGACTAGAAGCTGTGTCATTGTACTTGTGGTGGTGTCCGTAAGACTTCTCTATCAGTATCGGTATCAGGCTGTAAACAGAAATTGGGAGAGATGGGAAGACAGCATTGCTTCAGAAAAATGGAGACTGCCGTCTTGACCTATTGGGATGGTTTGTATTCTTCTTTGCTTCATTAAGCTTTATTTTGATAAGATTCTTGTTACTCTGTTTCTCTGAAATTTTCTTTGGAAAGTTTGCGGATGATTTTGGAACTGATAAGTTGCTTTTATGTACTAATATCTTGTATTTAAAGTAGTCACTTAAAACCTTTGTTACACCAAAACATATACTTAGGTTCTTCATTTGTAGCATTCCTTCATATAAAGTAATTTGGGCACCCCCCGCCAAGAAGAAGCCTTTGTAAGATTAATACTGAGGCAAAGTACCATAATACATTAGAAAATATTTGGAAAATGGAGGACATGCCCAGCAGTGCACGATTTGCTTTTTTTCCTTCATGTTGGGCAACAAGGCATTATTAGTCTTTGAATGTTATTTCCTCAACATATACCGGGTGTCTACTGTGTTCTGTGTGAAGCCTTGGGATGTGCTGATGAATACAGTAAAATCTCTGTTCTTTTGGTGCTTACATTCTACTAGGGGAAATAATAATACATAAGTAATTAAATGAGAAAAATGTCCGGGATAAGTATGCACTAAAATAGTATGATAGCAGAGACCTTGTTTGAGAGGTTACTTTTAGATTGTAGTTAGGGAAGCACTCTGAGAAGTTGACAATTAATGATATTATTGAATTACAGCGGAATCATAGAGCTGGGTGGAATCTAGGAGATAGTTTGGTTCATACTTTTCACTTACAGATAAAGTGACATGGATTAGGCAACTTGGGTTCTAAACGAAGCCAACAGTCCAGTGTTTTAAGTGTATTTGATTTTTATTATGTGCATAGTAAATATGTCCTTTGTTTACTAAACACAAGATCCTTTGGTACATATGAAATACTTGGTTTGGAAAAAATGTGTATAGTTACTGTTTTGAATTTCTGACATTTCTCTGTGGTTCTTACATCTCACAGGGTAACATTTAGTCTGTGCAGCAAATGTATGAGATCAAGAAATACTTACACTTTTCTTCCTAAAACCCACATTTCTGAAACATTGTATATAAGAGGATATCTCAGTATAATGACAATTGTTTATTTTAAAGAATTTAATCTGTAATAGATAGGGCTTCATATCTCCATTCACTGATGATTTTACAAATGTTTATTGCTTGACTGGCCTATGTCATACATTGTGGGAGGTACTGGTGTTCCTTGGATCCTCCTATCTTTAAGGAGCCTGCATTTTAAATATGTAAACAGTGATGACACGTTGTAATATTTCCTTTCTCTAAATGAGCTATCCCTGAAATATGTAAATGGGTAGAGAAAGCTTCACAGAAGATCTGATGCCTGAGCAAAGACCTTTAAAGACAAGATCCATGTGGCTGACTGCTTCATGTTGTTGAAAGAACAAGTACTTGTGAGCTAGATAAACCTGGTCCTAAATCCTTGCTCTGCATATTAGCTGTGTGGTATTGAGAATGTCACTCAGTCTCCTTGAGTTTGAATTTTCTCATCCATGAATAGTGAGGATAGGGTTTACCTTGTAGATTTTGGATGTAGATTAGTTTTCAGTATTAGAGATAACATGTGTTTAACGTCTCACCTGATGCCTGGTACATAATAGCTGCCCAGTAGATGGGAGGTGTTAACAAGGGGGAAAGGATATTCCATGAGTAGGGAACAGTATGTGAAAGAACATTGAAACAAGAAGCACCCTTACAAAAGTCTATGAGTTTGGATTTTTCTGTTTTTAAGTAAGACTTTTTCCAGTGGCTTAATGATGTTGCCTAGATTTCTCTCATCCAAAGATGGCTGCTTCCAGCTCCTGGGGCTGCATATTGCCTTATTTTATATCATGTCCCAACTTTTCCAGAAGTTCTGCAGTTCACTCAGGTCATATAGCTACCTTGAATAGTGCCCTGATTGGACTCCTATTCTACAGTGACTTCATTAGAACAACAAAGATCCCCAAATAGAGTCTCAAATCAGAAATTTGGGATTCTTGGGAAGGAAGGAATAGATGCTGGATCAAATGTCTATTGCAAAAATATTAAAGGGACCTATTGAAGCTCCTAAGGATTTCTGTCCTTGAAAAGCAGTAATAAAGGAATATAATTTGAGAAGAATTAAGTAACTATTGAGTTTATAATTATTATATGTTTGCTATTTAGATGAGATGGTATACTTGGAAAAATATAATTTTGAAATCAGATTCTGCCACTGCCACTAGCTTTGTGACTAGGGCAAGGTATTAAGCCAGGTCACCATGTGCCAGTTGACCTGGATCCATCTTTTCAGCCTCAGTTTCTTTTGTATTAAGAAGATAATGCATAGCTTAAGGTTGGTATGAGGATTAGATGGTACAATTTGAGTAGTTACTGAACATACACTACATGAAAGGATGAGGCTAAGCAGTGGATTTTTTTTTTTTTATTTATTTTTTTATTTTTTTATTTATTTATTTGAGAGAGAGAGAATGAGAGAGCAAGCACATGAGAGGGGGGAGGGTCAGAGGGAGAAGCAGACTCCCTGCCGAGCAGGGAGCCCGATGCGGGACTCGATCCAGGGACTCCAGGATCATGACCCGAGCCGAAGGCAGTCGCCCAACCAACTGAGCCACCCAGGCGCCCTAAGCAGTGGATTTTCAAAGTATAAGGCCTCTAACTACCATCAGGAAAACTTGATTGCCTAGAAAATGCTAATATACAATAAGCAGTATCTACTGTCACGAATTCTAAATTTTAGAGGTTAGTCACATACCTTTTATCATTAATTTAGAGTATCTTTGTTTAAACAAATTGAACAAGCATCTTACTGTTTATTTTAGTAGACTCAGGGAATCTTTTTCCCGACGACTGTCATATGCTTGTTTAATGCTCATTCAGAGTATATAACTGAATTCAGATTGCAAAACTTTAAATTTGGTGCAGTTATACTATTTATTACTGAGGTAGAATGGGGGTATTGTAACAGATTGATTTGTCACTTTCGTTCTGGTTCTAGCTGCCGAAATACTTAAAATTATGAATGGATAGCCAACAACAAAACATTGCCTTCATGCCAAAGAACTTTAGTTGATTTAAAGACTAGTTTTAAACCAAATTATTTAACATTAGTATAATCTGTAAATAAGAATTGTTCATCTTTAAAAAGTGATTCACAGGTTTTTCAGAGAGGGTTTAGATAAAAAATAACATTTAAGAAACACTGTCTCAATACCAGCTATTTTATGTGGACAGGGTATTTGAAGTGGGAATTTCATGGGTGTATAAATATAGCCTGATATTAACTTACACGTTATTAATTTTGTGTGCATTTTGACTTTTGTAGTGAATATTGCAAGAATTTTTTTTTTTTTTTTTTAAGATTTTATTTATTTATTTGAGAGAGAATGAGAGAGAGCACATGAGAGGGGGGAGGGTCAGAGGGAGAAGCAGACTCCCTGCCAAGCAGGGAGCCCGATGCAGGACTCGATCCAGGGACTCCAGGATCATGACCTGAGCCGAAGGCAGTCGCTTAACCAACTGAGCCACCCAGGCGCCCGAATATTGCAAGAATTTTGACTTTAAAGTTAGATGAAAAGGCATTTAATCTATTTTTATACATTTATTAGCATTAGAGTGGATTGGAATCAAATACTCTTTTGGAGCTCTGTAATATTCAGGACCTCATGAGGTTACAGTGGGCAGTGATTTATGTCTTAAATTCCTTTTTCATTTTTTTAGTACTCTAATGTGGCTATATTTGATGAGGTATTTTGAAAATGTAGTACAATTTCAATTTAGTATAAGTGGGAAAATTATCTGATGCTTCCCCATTATGAAGGACAGAATTTTTTTTAAAGCAAACATGAACTTCCTGCCACTAGTACATGTGTTGGGGATATAACAAAGTATTCGTTGAAATGGAAAATACAATAATAACTATTAGTCACATTTATTGAGTGGTAGCTGTGTGTCAGGTGTGATTCTAATAAAAATCTTATGAGGAAGGTGCTCTTATTCCTCCCCCGCCCCCCAGCTTTAAATTGTAAAATTAGCATACATTCTTAATGCTTTGTTGTGATAACCCTGGTTGATGTTGAGATCCAGAACTAATGATGATTCTACCACTAACAAAGGTATAAAGGTTTCCCATGAATATTGTAAATTATTGTGAATTCTGTATTTTGGGGATTTAAATAGTAGATTTTAAACTTCATTGGATTTTTAAAAGCAGGACAGATAGTTTATGGATGTACGTGCATTTTTGCTTTATAGCGATGCTTTTTAAAAAAAATTTAAACGACTTAACTTTTCTTAACTTTGTGTTTTCTTTGAATTTTATTCAGAAATTGCTGTTGTATATTGTGAGTGTAATGGGATTTTGACGCTGACTGTTTTGAATTTGGCCCATCTATACTGCCATGAATGAGTTCTCTTGCTATTTTCTTTGTCTGAATTGTAATTAAAACCTCTCACCCTGTGCATGTAGGATTGATAGTGATCAGATTTAAACTGAGAGTTCTAGATGGGAGGGGGGTGGGGGGATGGGTTAGCCTGGTAATGGGTATTAAAGAGGGCATGTTCTGCATGGAGCACTGGGTGTTATACGCAAACAATGAATCATGGAACACTACATCAAAAACTAATGATGTAATGTATGGTGATTAACAACATAATAAAAAAAATAAGATAGTGATCAGATTTATTTTAAAAGTCAATTATGTATGTAGGCATATATATGTATGTTTTTATATACTTAGCTTTTTTATTTTAACATAATTGTTAATTTGCCAATGTTTTAATGTAATTCCTAGTACTTTTCTTTGAATGTGGTTCCACTGATTAGATCTTTGTCCCTTTGATATAACCCAGACTCACATTGTGTTTACAGTGTTTAGAATTTTAAGTTACTTTTTAAAAGTAAATTGAGTGCGGGGCGCCTGGGTGGCTCAGTCTTTAAGCGTCTGCCTTTGGCTCAGGTTATGATCCCAGGGTCCTGGGATTGAACCCTGCGTCGGGCTCCCTGCTCCGCAGGAAGCCTGCTTCTCCCTCTCCCACTCCTCCTGCTTGTGTTCCCTCTCTCACTGTGTCTCTCTCTGTCAAACATGAATAAAATCTTAAAAAAAAAAAAAAAATAAAGTAAGTTGAGTGCTGGATTGTTCTAGATCTTTCAGTCTTTCATAATTCTTTTCTGCAGTTAAGTAACAGCTTTTCATGGTAATTGAATTTAGTTGTCTCTAAAATACTTCGTTTTTATGGAAACAGTTCTCACTTGTGTCAGTATTTTACAAAATATTCACTTCAACTGTATATTTACCAAATACTATGCCAACTGTATTACCAAGTTATTATATTAAACAACTCTTGATAAACATAAAACTCAGTTGGAAGGAGCAGGAGAGTGGCTTCCTAGCTATGAATGTTTGTTGTGCAGTAGGGATTTGCTGTAGGTTTTTCAGAAGGGAGGAGAAAATGGATTCATCTCGCAAATTGATTAAGAGGGACTCTTCTGTAGTGCTATGAACATCTTCTTGTCCTGGGAAAACTTTTAAGCATGTGTGGTATGGTGACATCATATTTTCACTCTTTTCTACACAGCATGCATAATGCTCATATTCTTGAGAAATTCCTATGGAGATATTCAGGACTAGATGGTGTTACCCTTCCCATTTTCCCCCTGACTGATTAATGCATTTCCCACTTGATTTTTTTTTTTTTTTAATTTGAGTGAGAGAATGAGAGAGGGAGAGAGAGTGTGAGAAGGGGAGGGTCAGAGGGAGAAGCAGACTCCCCGCTGAGCAGGGAGCCAGATGCGGACTCAATCCTGGGACTCCAGGATCATGACCTGAGCCAAAGGCAGTCACTTAACCAACTGAGTCACCCAGGTGCCCCTGCATTTCCCACTTCATATAGTCAGAGTGATAATTGGTTAGGAATACCCATCATGGATTCCTCTAATGTATATTAAAAAAAAGGGAAATCATTCATAACTTTGGGTACTTAATTAGTAGCAGGTTCCTTGTGACATCCTTTATAGGCCCACACATGAGAGCTCTTTGCCTTAAAGACCCCTGATTGGGTGTGATAAGAATGAAATTCATCAACTTATGTTACAGTAAGGGTGGGGGACTTGTTTGAATTCTTCGAAATATGAGGAATGATAGGGTTTTTTTGTTTTTGTTTTTTTTTTTAAGTTAGAACATATTTTTTTCAAAGACTCCTGAGTAAGATGTGGTCTCTTTTTGATTGGTACCATGCTGTTTTAGAGGGAGGAAAGTCATAATTACACCTTGCCTTTATTCTGGTTGCTTCTTTTAAGAGGTATATTAACTGCAGCATACTCTAAGGAATTTTATCAGGATGATAAGCAGACTTAAAACTATGTATGAGAAGAACATTGCAGGAGCCAGAAATGTTGTTAGCTTGAAGAAGACGACTAGTGGATGTGGAGAGCTGTACATATGGTCACTACCTCTGGGTAATTTTAAGGGCTATATGTGGAAGAGGTAATAGATATATTCTCTAGGGGGAGATAGGAGACAAATGTATGGAAGTTACAGAGAAACATGCATGTTTACAAAAGGAAGAGAAGAATTTTTCTTGTCATTGTCAAGATTCTAAAAATTCTTGTTCTTCCCCCATTTTTTGTTAGACTGTGCAAGCTCTTTGATGGGGAGAATTAAAATCAGTGGAACTAATAATATGGGAAGATGTGAAAACTCTCTTGTCTTCAAAGCTTTATCTCTTACTCATTGAATCTTGGTGGCTCTAATTTGGAACAGTTGTGTTCAGTAGGTACTTCTACAAAAAGATCTCTGGTGTCTAGTAAAGAGACTTGATACTTTAGAAATTTTAGAAAAATTCCTCAAACTTTTTCATCAAAGATAACAATCTGTAAGTGTATGTCAGCTAAATTTAGTTTTGAAGAGCAAGAACTGTTTATATCCATTCTTGTTTATGCTTAATTTTTAATTCAGTTTTAATTTTTGTCAAAAGAATACATGCACATAATTTAAAAAAGCAAAGGCTTTAAATGAACAACAGTAGTCATCTGTTCCCTTCCTCCATTTCTGATTGCCTTGGATAGTGACTGTCAACTCTTGTGTATGCCCTTCTTCTATGTTTACCTTAGTATTTCTAGCTAACACACTTAGAGCTATTTTAAAAAATTTTTCAGTTTTGGCTTTATGTATTGACTTCTGTACAGGGAGGAAGATAGGATTTGGTCCTAACACTTCTTTCTCCTTTTCCACCTACTGTCTCTACCTCTTCTGTATAATGTTATCACAGTTGTTGGTTAAATCACTAGTCAGTGTTTTCCTTATTGCCAGTATATATATTCTCAGCTTAGTAGTACAGTAAATTACTATTATTATTTCTTACTTGTACAACCTTTTTCCCCCTGAAGTTTGTACTTGTATAGTTCTCTTCATTTGCTTTTTCATGTATGTATCATTAATATATCCCCAGATAGTCTCTCTCTGAGGCATAAAACTTCTTTCAATATGATCAAACACATCAGGTACCTTTTTATTTTTGTTTTAAATTGATAAATCTTTTCTGGGTACTTTTGTCATCTTCTAGTCTAGAAATGCTGCTCTCTAGACCTGCTATGCAGTGGTCATCCTGGGACTGAAATTCTTTTCATGTCTAACCTGTGTTGGGCACTCTCTTTCCAGGACCCCACATCTCCCTTAACCTCCTGATTAAAGGCCAGTGGGAGATCGTTTTGAGAGGTGTATGGCTATAAATGTCTCATTCTGCCCTCATTTTTAAATTGATAGTCGTCCCCATTCATAAGGTGGAAATACTTTATCCTTGAGGTTTTAAGGCAGTGCTTAATTATGTTCACATCCTCAGTATTGATGTTGGGAAGTCTGATGCTTTTTTTTTTTTTTAAGGATTTATTTATTTGAGAGAGAGAGTGCAAGAGCATCGTGGGGGTCAGGGGCAGAGGGAGAGAATCCCAAGTGGACTCCACGCTGAGTGCAAAGCCTGAGTTGGGGCTCCATCCCAGGACCCTGGGATCACGACCTAGGCCGGAACCAAGAATCAGACCCTTAAATGACTGAGCCACCCAGCACCCCCTGATGCTATTCTTATTACTGATTCTTTGTGCCCCATTTTCCCCCTCCCTCTTTGGGAGTATTGTAGCCATTCTTTTGGACTCATTAATTTGGAAGTCATGTTTTTTTTTTAGTTCAGAGATATTTTCTCCAATATTCTTTCTTGTTGACTAAAAAAGCCTGGCTGCCATTTTTCTAGGATCCTGAAGGAGGAGACTAGGGGCACATAATCTGTCATTCAGTAGGTAGAGTCTCAGTTAATTCCTTGATGTGGCTTACTTGTCAAACACTTTCATCCAGTAGTTATGACTAATGTCATTACAGTAAAATGTTTTATAAACATTGAATTCACATGACTGCTAGACTAGACTTAGGGGTACTTAATAACATCCTTCGCTATGCCTGAGTCCAGAGTCTATTTGGATAATCTCTGCAGATTAAGTTCTCATTCAGACTTCTGCCTAGGGCCTGGTAGGAGTAGTCTTTGGTTGTAGGGGAACTGGGAGTTTATTTTTGACCCTATGTAAATCCCCCTAACCTGCCTCTAATTTCTTCCGTGAGTCTTTCAGAGGTTCTGTAGTGGGAGTCAGCTTCTAGTTGGCTTCTCTCTGAAGGAGCTTTTGTTTTGCTTTTCTTTACTCTGCAAAGTCAGTTACTGCTGGTATATTCACTTTTTATCTTCCAAATTTTATTAGAGAACTATAGTATGCTTTTGGCCTCCTCTCTTATTCTCTGCCTCTCTGTCTCTGTGGATTAATGCCTTTTTATTCCTTTGCTTTCATTTCAGTGAGGTTTGGAGAGGTTTGTGAAGACATTCTTGGGTTTTGTCTGCCTTTTTTTTTTTTGAGAGAGAGAGTGAGCATGAGCAGGATGGGTGGAGAGGGAGAGGCAAAGAGAGAGGGACAGGAAGAGGGAGAGAGGGAATCTTAAGCAGGCTCCCCACCCAGTGTGGAGCCTGGAGCTTGATGGGGGGGGCGCTCAGTCTCATGACCCTGAGATCATAACCTGGCCAAAATCAAGAGTTGGAAGCTTAACTGACTGAGCTACCCAGGCACCCCCTCTTTTGTGGGGGGGGCATATTTAACTGGAATATCTTAATTAGGTTTAAATTGTTATTTGAGTATTATTTTTTAGATGTTTCCCCTAAGTGTTACAAGGACTTTACAGTGTAGTATTTGTGACTTTCAGAAAAACAAACCAAAAAAACCCCACAAAAAAAACAGATGTAGTTTACATTGTGTGTATGTGTTTTCAGTATTTTATTTTATTTTATTTTTTTAAGATTTTATTTATTTATTTGACAGAGAGAGAAACAGCGAGAGAGGGAACAGAGCAGCGGGAGTGGGAGAGGGAGAAGCAGGCTTCCCCCGCGGAGCAGGGAGCCTGATGCGGGGCTCGATCCCAGGACCCTGGGATCATGACCCGAGCCGAAGGCAGACGCTTAACGACTGAGCCACCCAGGCGCCCCTCTTTTCAGTGTTTTAAAGTTGGGTTCTGGATAGACTAATATTTTGGACTATCCAGTACATACAGTGCCTTGGCATCAGTAGTTTATAAAATCTTGATGTCCTGTTAAAGGCATCTTCCATCTGTTGTAGATTTTAAGTGTATAATTTTTCTGAATTAAACATTATTTATATGTAATATTTTTACTAAATAACTAGGATTGGGATAGATCTAAATGTCAAATTAACTTTATTACTTTATGTCAAGATTAGCAACCACATAAATTTCCACAGTCTATTAAAACATTTTAACCAGCTTCTCTCCCAGCAGGAGAAAAACAATGAATAAAACTAAACAAGCTTTCTTATTCACCTAGCACACATCGTTTTTTGAGTTGAACAAATGGCTATTTGCAAGATTGTTTGAGGCATAGTTAAGAGCAGCATACTGGTGGACATATGGAATGAGTCACACCATCTGGTTAGTCATACCTGGGTGGTGGTCCTTAAAACTAAAGTGCCTGGGGATCTGCATATGACTTAATTATACTGTGAAAACATACTGGGCTCTACCAGTAGGTGACTTTGGAACTTCTTGAAACCAATTAACTGGCAAACATGCTTTCAAAATATCAATACTGTTGTTATTAAATGAGTCATTATTTAATTTTTTTTTTTTTTTGCACTAAATTGGAGACTTAAAATGTGTATTTTAGGATCTGGAATGGGTGGTACTTCAATATTGGCACTATGAAAATGATGTGGCTTACTTGTCCAACACTTTCATCCAATAGTTATGACTAATGTCATTACAGTAAAATGTTCTATAAACATTGAATTCACATGACAGCTAGACTTAGCAAAAAAAGGGAAGTGGCACCAGCTTCCACGAATACACCTTTGAAATAACTAGATAAATAATTCAGTTTTGATTAGATTTCATTCAGTTAATTGATCAAACTTGGTAGGTAGAGGAGAAGGTAGATCCACTAATGAGAAAATATTTATTTTAATTAGTGTGAAAATTGTGGTTACTGTGACTAGTAACATAGAATCAAGACTATAGTGTTTTATTTTTTAAGTTAACCTACATCAGTATTAACTTTTTTGGTATACAGTTGTATGAGTCTTAACGTGTATGGATTCGTGTAACTGCCACCACAATCAGAACATGGAACTGTTCCACCACCCCCTGAAGACTCTTCTTAAATTAACCCTTATCTGTTCCTAACTCCTGCCAACTACCTTTAGTTCTCTCAACACTGTAGTTTTTCTTTCTGAGAATGTCATGGAAATTCTATCTTAAGTATGTAACCTTTTCAGATTGCCTTCTTCACTCAGCATAGTACCTTCAAGATTAATCCAAGTTAGTTGCATATTCCAATAGTTCATTTCTTCTTAGTGCTGAGTAGTTAGTATTCCATTGTTTGTGAATTTATCCATTTCCCATTTGAAGGACAGTTGGGTTTCTAGTTTTTGATTCATATGAATAGAGCTGCTGCAAATATTTATATACAAATTTTTGGGTGAACATAAGTTTTCATTTCACTTGGGTAAAAACTAAGAGTGGGATTGCTAGGTCATATGGAAATTGTGTGTTTAATTTTATTTCAAAAAATGACAGTTTTTTGTTTTTATTTGATTTTTCCCTTTATACTGGTTTGGAAGCTGTAAATTCCATGTACTTTTATGGTCATCATTGAAATTTTATTCTCCATATTGACATTCTAGAGTTAATCAGTATTTTAATCTTAATAACACAAGGTCTTTAAAAATACAAAGTACCCTCACTTAAGGGCTACTGTTGATGAGATGTTAAATTAATCCCCGTTCTTCCTCACAAATTGGGCATTTTAAAATTAGATGATGTTTGTTTAAATTTACCTAAACATGTTTACCAGTTTCTTTCCTTACCTCTTTGCATTTCAGGACCTACCTGGGGTTATTCTTCTTCTACAATCTGTATTTCTTTAGTGAGGATCTCCTGGGGTAAACTCTTGGTTTTTGTTTATCTGAAAATATTATTTTGATCTTATACTTTCAGAGATAGTTTTGCTGGGTTCACAACTGTTATTTTTTCTTAACTACTTAAAGATAATTTTGTGTTATCTTTTGGTTTCCATTGAGAAGTCTACTTTTTAGTCAGATTTTGTTTTCTTGGTCTTTTCTTTCTGACTGCTTTTAAGATTGTTCTGTTTTTGAAGTTTGAACAAAATGTTTCTAAGTGTGGATTTTATTTACCTTGTTTTTGATAAGCTGTAATTCCTTATCTGTAGATGCATGCCTTTCACTGGATCCAAAAAATCTCAGCCATGATCTCTTCAAATATCACCTCTCCTCATTTTTTTTCATTTGCACTCTCAAAAGTAAGAGTGTTGATTAGAGGGCACCTGGGTGGCTCAGTCAGGTTGAGTGTCAGACTCTTGGTTTTCAGCTCAGGTCATGATCTCAGGGTAGTGAGATCCAGCCCTCAGTGGGGAGTCTGCTGGAGATTGTCTCTCTCCCTCTGCCCTTCCCCACTCCCCACTCCCACTCTCTTTCTCTCAAAATAATAAATCTTTGAAGACTGTTGATTAGATATGTTAGACCTTCTAATATCCTTTTTTCTTCCTTTTGTCTTTTCTGTCTCCTTAGTCTGTGCTGCTTTCTGGATTTTTTTCTACTAATTCACCAATTTTCTTTTTTGGTGTGTCTAATCTGCTCTTTACCTGCTTTGTTGAGTTTTTAATTTCCACATTTATAATTTTTCATTTCTAAAAGTTCTAACTTTTAAAGTTGCATGGTTATTGTGATAACTACATATATCTTGTTTATTTTTATGCCCTTTTATTTGTTATAATGTTTCCTATGTACTATATTTTCTATTTTGTATTTGATCACTCCAATATCTAAAGTCTCTGGGGGAGGTGGGTCTAAAGATGTTTCTACTGACAAGCCCAGTGTCACGTTTTGTTGTTGCGTGATGATTTATTGAACCTAATTTTTCCAAATCCTGGTAGCATAGATTGAAAGTGCATTCCTTCTGAGGGGATTTGCATATTCTTCTGGTGGGACCCAGGGATACTACAGCCTGAAGCAGTTTTTTTTCTCATCCAGGATCTTTAGGTTTAATCTCAGGTTCAGCTCTTTCATCTTGTCTTTGCTGTTGTTGGTTGGTATTTGCCTTCTGAGCAATACTAAATTTTGGATATAACATGTGTCACTCTTCTGGTTTCTGCTCAGTTTTTAATTTTTTTTTGTCTTTTTTTTCCTTTTGGGAGGGGATCATTAGAGATTTCTTTTACTTTCTAGAAAGCTCAACAATATGTTAACAGTTAGGATTTTTTTGTTTGTTTTGGTTTGTAACTTACAGAGTATCTCTCATATTTTAGCAGAGGAGACTTTTCAGAATATCTGGTCTACCATACAATTGAAAGTAGAAATTGAATGAGATTAAATATGCCGTATAGGTACTTCATAAATATTAATTTTGTTCTGCCTTATTAACTTATATTTTGTTTTAAGCATGTTTGACATAATATAGTTCCATGTTTGGTTATTTTTTGTGGATACTTTCCTTAGTCTTTTCTAATTTAAATTTAATATGTACTATACAAATTTTAAACTTGTATATTTATCTTGTTATTTATCATTTCATAGAAAAACTTAATTTCTATTTTCTGTTCTTCTGAAAATAATGACTTTATGGGAAAATTCAACTTTTTTTTATTGTATATGGGGTGAATGTGTAGAGTGTTTTGTAGAAGATTGAACTTAGGTAGGATTTATATTCAGTAAAGAGCCAAAGGAATTCCAGTAATTTCTTTTGCTTGGTAATTAACATTTGGCATATTTAGAGCAGTGATTCTCAACTAGAGGGATTTTGCTCCCTGGGGGAGATTTGGCAGCATCTGGAAACATTTTTCATTGTCTCTACTGATTTGAGGATGCTACTGTTTATTTAGTGGGTAGACTTTGGGGATGCAGCTCTACATCCTACAATGCACAGAGCAGCCCCCTCCTGGTCCCAAATGCCAATAGTGCCAAAATTGAGAAAACCCTGATTTAGAGAAATAAAATGAAGATAAAGTGTTGATGCTGGTGGGTATAATTTGGGAGGAAAGACTTTCCAGGTTTTTTAGAAAAACTGGAGGAAAGCCTTTCCAGGTTTTTTAGAAAAAGTGAAGGAAAGCCTTAGAAAGGAAGATTGTTCTCCCCTTCCCATATTTTCTTTCTCTAATTCTTCCGCACAGACATTCACATTCATACAGCCAGGACTGAAAGTTCAAAATTTTTGACTACTGCTACTAGTCAGTTGGACTCTTTCTTATTTCTTGCTGTTTCTTTTTCCTATTATAGAATAATGCATATTCATTGTGGAAAACTTGGAGAGAATGGAAAATTATAAATAGAAAGAAATCATCCTATCCTATCATTTATATGCAAGAACTGCTAACATTTGGGGGTATTTAGTTTGTTTTCTTTGCAGAGATTTTTTATGTAGTTCTGAGAATACTGTATAATTTTCATCCTAAAAACTTAAAACATAACCATAAGTATGCATAATGTTTACAGTGTTATTGTGATTTATTTAATCACTTCCTCTTTGATATTGAGGTATTCCTGATGTTTTCCTGTTATGAATCCTGTTTAATGAACGTCTTGTACGTAATTAGCTATGTTTCAGATTCCTTTAGAATAGATTGTTAAAGGGTACTACTGGGTCAAAAGGTATGAATGAGGTTCTTGATTTGATACAAATTGGTGAATTTATCCTACCGTAGTGTATGAGACTATCAATTTTCACTTTGGATTTAACTACTTTTTTTAACCGAATTACTTTATAAGCATGTAATATCTACGTAAAGCTTTTGGAGGCTAAAAGGAGAAAAATCTGTGTATATCCTTGCATTGAGAGTATGGTTAATCTGCCTGAGTAAATGGGAATAAAAGGGCAATTAGAGAAGGCAACATGAACAAATGTAAAATTTCCTTGGAGTTATGTAATTTGTATAATTATTGTGGCCTGGCAAAATTGTGTCTTGCAGTTGTGTAAATTGAGTCCTATTTTAAATGCACCGAGTCAGCTCACTTAAAGAAGTCCTATAATAAATGTTCTTGTTTAGTGGGAAAAACTGTCTTTTCATAGTTTGGTTATGAGTTCATTCTGGTTGAATTTGTTTTGTAAGTTCAAAATATTACCACTTATTTAAATAATATGAATGCCTTCTTTATGCATAAGTAGATCCTGTGATACCATAGGACCATGAGATCTGTGAGTGAATAAGCTACACACTATACTGTTCTCATGAGATTACATCTGTACAACATAACTAAAAATGAATCAGGGGTTTCCTCATTTAATGGTCTGAGAAATATAGGGGCATAATTCTTTGCTCCAAAATTTCTTATCCAAAACATACATACACTGTTGTAATAGTGTTTGACATTTCCTCATTAGAAAATTATTGCTTTGCCTTTTCCTTTTTTAAAAGGATACTGTAAGGGAGGAGGAGAAGTACATGGTTGGCTGGAACAAGGAAGGAGGTATTAGGAAATAAGGAAAGATTAAGTTGCTAAGTTAGAGGGAAGAGTAGTGAAATTTAAGAGAATAATAAGTTAATTCCTTCTTACGTTATTTTGGAACAAGGTAGGATGTAAATACACATCATAAATTAAGCTTCCCTGAAAATGGTGAATCTAGTCTTGTTCTCATAATACAGATGAATTGGAAAACAAAGTGTACTGCTTTAAATGAATAATGACTTTCCTACATTTTCACTTTTGGAAATTTAGAAGATATTTTTATTTTAATTATTTTTTAAAGATAGATTTATTTTAGAGAGAGAGTACGTGTGAGTGGGTGGAGGGGCAGAGGGAGAGAGAGAGAATCTCAAGTAGACACCCCACTGAGCGCAGAGCTGGGCTGGGGCTTGATCTCACAACCCTCAAATAAGGGCCTGAGCCGAAGAAACCTGAGTCAGTAACCAACTGAGCCACCAAGGTGCCCCCTAGAAGATATTTTTAAAGCCTTACTTTGTGATTGCAAATTTACTTGAAAATAATTCATTCTGTAGTTGTTTTTTCATAGTTAAGTTTTAAAGTTTTACAAGGATGAAATTGCTGTGTTCGGTTTCTTCTGCTGTGCAGTCTTTATTTCTGTATCTTATAACTTAACCAAGAGCTAGAAGTAAATGAGTTAGTTTAAAATTTAAACAAAACAAAACAGCAACAAAACCCAACTTAACGTTTTCCGTCTTCAAAATAATGAAACAGATAAAGTGCTTTGCCCCAATTCAAAGCATGATTCGAAAGATGAACCACCTATCTCTGACAGTTGTCAGGGAGAGAGGAGTGGGATAGGATAATTGAGGACCTTCTGTTAATTCTGAATTTCCCTTATTGTTGAATTATAATACTGTGAATTTCTAGGATTATTACACACCATATTTAATTATTCAGAAATGTTTCCAGGTTATTTTTAAAAGACTTTTGGTTCATTTATTATTTTACATCGTTGTTAAATCTCTCAATCAGCATGGATGACTGCAAGATGACTATGACAAATTATGTAAAAGTATTAATAATCTGTTTTAGAACTTGGATTCCAAATGAGGCCTTTGGCAGAGAACATGACTCAAACATAATTTTATGAAGCTTTGCATAGATTGTTACATTGCATAGATTATTTAACCCTTATTTTTGTGGGTCGTGGAGTAGGCCACTTTGTGATAACTGGACAAAATGTAGTTTTTACTCTTCTCTGAGTGCATTTCTATCAGTATTTAATGTGCATTGTAAACATCATCAAGAAACATAGATACAAAGTTCTCTTCAGGCCATCTATACAGAAAAGGCTTCAAGGTTGTAAAAGAACTTCAGAGGCATTTAATCATGTATCCAGGTATTTCTCGAATTCCTTCATGTCTCTTCAGTTTCTTCTTGAACACTTACTGCCTTCTGAGGTGATTGAAATGTCCTTTATTATAAATTCTTATTTTAATTGAAGGAGAGGTGAGACTTCTTATGGGTTAATAATGTCCAGTTTTCTTGGGTTAGTTTTCAGTTTTCAAATCAGCCTCAAGCTTAAAGGTAATGGCTATTTGATAAGAATATTTGTATAGCTCCAGACTTAACAAATCCTTGTCATTTTCTTAGGAAATGTGAAAATATTTAAGTGATTAATTACTTTTTGAATTCTTTACCGTAGAGTCCTTACATAGTCTTTCTCCTTCCATTAGAAACACAGTAAAGCAATATTTGTATTTCCTAGAAGCTCATGTGTTACAGGTACTATGTGTTCCTAACTAGATAGTTACCTGAATTTATATTTAAATGTTTTTTTTTTTTTAAGATTTTTTTTTATTTATTTGACAGAGAGAGACACCGCGAGAGAGGGAACACAAGCAGGGGGAGTGGGAGAGGGAGAAGCAGGCTTCCTGCGGAGCAGGGAGCCCGATGCGGGGCTCGATCCCAGGACCCTGGGATCATGACCTGAGCCGAAGGCAGACGCTTAACGACTGAGCCACCCAGGCGCCCCTAAACGTAGTACTTAGTGTGAACCTAACTTACCTTGACATATCTATTGTGGGGATTAATAGTTTAAAATAATTTTTAAATACTTTTAGTTTATAGAGTGAACACTGTTCCATGTTTAAATGTCCTAGTTAAAAATGTTTTACATTGATGTGTAATTTTTAAGATACATAATAGTAAATTTGTAAAATATTTTATCTTTTAGGAGAGGGTTAAATCCACCACACAGGGTGAAATCTATCTCCATGACAACATTCACACAACAGGAAATTGAATTTCTGCAAAAACATGGAAATGAAGTAAGTGTTTTTACAATTTTTAACTTTTTTGTTGGCAGTCATTTTAATAAGATTTAATAAGTTGTTTAGAGTGGTGAATTTCACTGTCTAAAAAGTTATCTTTGTATTCCATATTTAGATATTTTAGAATGTACTCATTTAATAATGTACTTAGAATTAATATCTACTAAATATCTAATAAATACCTTTATTCTGAGGTGAAACATGTATCTAAAATTCACCAACGTTGAACGTAAAAGGTATTTTTGGAGGACATCTAGTATTGGAGTAACTGTTAGTCTTTGCTTTAAAAGGCCAAAAGAGAGAGAATTAACTTTGTAGTAAACTTCTGTTAGGTCATTGTGTGATCACCTTTTACTTGAGGTCCCCTCATGCCTTTTTATTACATGCTGAACTTTGTTTTGAGCAGGTGCTGGGTAGGGAGGAGGCTGGCAGTGCTGGGGGCAGCCCAGCATTAAGGGGAACCCAATAAGAATTTGGAGAGGAGCTTTTTCTTCTAACTCTGCTTTAATGGGTTTCCAGTAATTTCATTCTGTTTGTTTGCTTTCTTGTTTTTAGTTCTATGTTTTTACCATGCTGTTGATAAGAGTGGTGATCTAATTGAAAAAACTATAAAACTGACAGAAAAAGTGGACATTTTGGGATAAGATTGAGCCCATCATCTTAATTGATTAATAATAACCATTATTTCATTATTTCATTATTTCATAGAAAGGAAATACTACTTTAGTTACACTATTCTGCTTGCATATTTTTGATATAATAGAAAAGAAGTTGTTTTAAGATTTTATTAGTTTTTTTTTTATCTTTTTCACCCTGAGAAGATATATGTAAACATTTTACAATTTGCTTATCTTTCTTCCCTAACATTTTGAGAGTAATATCTTAAACTTGCTTGCCTTCTTGTTATGCACATGTATTTTTGGCTCTAAAACAGTGAAGAAGCATAAATTAAAAACTATGAAATATTTTTAATACATGATATAGAGAAGTGAGCACACTATTTTGCTGATAATAAATTATTTTGCATAATCAAGTTCCGGACTGATGTCGGAAAATCTAAAGCTAGGGGAAAGGGCAGAAGATTTGTAATGGCTGTAAGTATAGAATAATATATTTACCAATTGAAATACAATTTGAACTATTTATATATAAAGTTTGGGATTAGACCAGTAGTATAAACTTTTAGTTGCACTCTTAGAATGTTGGCCTAGTATGCAAAATTTTGGACATCAGAATATGGAATCAGAAATAAATATTATTCTGTTCTTAGATTAAAAATCTAATGATAGTAAATAAATTCAGAGTAGTAGAACTAAAAACGATCCATTGGAGAAGTAAGTAAAAACATCTGTACCTGTCAGGAAGTAGCTAAGGTTGGGTGAAGACTGGTCTCCAAGTACTAAGATTGAAGGAACTTTTAATTTTGGTAAGAACACTTAACATAAGATCTCCTCTCTTAAAAAAGTTATAAATGACAATACAGTATTCTTACATAGAGGGACAGTGTTGTACAATAAATCTCTAGAACTTACTCATCTTGCGTAAGTGAACTTTATACCCGCTGACTAGCAACTCCCCATTCCCCCTTCTGAGCCCCTGGCAACTGCCATTCTGCTTTCTGCTTCTATGAATTTGACTGTTTTAGATACCTCACGTAGGTGGAATCATACAGTTTTTGTCCTTCTGTGACTGGCTTATTTCACTTAGCATAGTGTCCTCAAGGTTCAACCATGTTGTCAAATATGGCAGTCATTAAGATTGATATCAAATAAATTTAGAATATATATAAGGAAATACTTGATTTTAGGCAACTCATATCAAAAAGTAGAAACAAAATGTAAACTTAAAGATGACTGGAATGGGTTCATGAATATTAATCCTAAAAAGAGTCATGCAAATTGGTAGGCCACTTAAAGCACTCACCAAGGCAGTCTCTGTGCTAGGTACTGCGAATGCAGTTGCAGGCATTTCTCATAGGCTTAGCTAACAGCTTAAAATCTAGCTGGGGAGACAGATGCGTAACAGTGATAGCGTGTGTTAGATAATTAATGGTAAGAATAAGAAGTTTCAGAAGTAATATGGAAAGAGAGACTCAACTTGTTGGTGAAAAGGAGAGGATTGGGAAGATCTCATAGAAGTAAAACAGGACCTAAGCTGGCAGGAAGATACTGGTTCATTTGTTTTTAAGTTTGTTTGTTTGTTTATAAGTAATCTCTACAGCCAACGTGGGGCTTGAACTTAACGACCCTGAGATCAAGAGTCACATGCTCTTTCGACTGAGCCAGCCATGCACCCTGTGGCAGGAAAAGATACTGAAGGCAGAACAAACACAGTGCACAAAGAAAAAGGGAAATTTATTATAGTTCATACTGTTAGAAAATATACCAACTTTTTAAATGTTAAGGAAGACACACATACTTTCTGTCCCTAAGAACATCTTAGAACCAGAGTATTGTGCTAGGTATATTTAATTCTTAACAATATTAACAGTATCTGTGTTTATAAAAACTTAGAGATGCATAGAAGATGAGGATTGATACTATGAAGTGCAGGATGATTAACACAACTTAAAAACTTTATAGCCTTCAAATGCAGGTGCTTTATTATCAGTTTATCTTATTTAAACATTTAAGTCTTAAGTATAACATGCATAGAAAAAAGTGTACAAATCTTAATTTTTCATTTCAAAACATGTTGCTGCATTCTGTGTATTTTCTGTCAGTGGTTTGGAAAGGACCCTACTCAATCATGTATATTTTGGATTAAAAAGACACTGCTGTCATACATGTTGTGTGTGAACGGCTCATGCCTGAGAAGGAGTGGTTCACCAAGTAAAGGAGAGTAAACTGACAGACAGCAGTCTGGGATCTTCTACTCCCTCCAGGGGGCTTCGTGTTCTGAGGGGCATATTTGGTTCTTGATTGGGGCATTACGGGCTTAAGCCGGTGAGTGCAGTGGTTGTTGGATGACTCACAGAGTGTTGAACAGAATTAATCTACGTTCCACATGCTTTGAATGTTCCTCCAGACATTTATATGTGGGAAAACCTGTTTACAGTCATCTGTGTATATAACTTAAATCTGTTTTAATGCTTGTATTACAGTTGTGAACAACTTGCCAAAGAAAATCATGCTGCCAAATTCATAATAAAAGAGTAGGAGGGGACTGCCAAGTTACAGGGCAAAGGACATGATACAGGGAAGCCATTTAATTCACCATCAGCACAGTGGCCTAGCACATGTGTATATCTAGGGAAGATTTCAGATTTCGTTCAGAACTATATTAAGAATTGTTCACTGTTTTTGGAAAATCGCAAAACTGATGGCAGTGCCACTTACGGTATTTGAGTCATTAGTAAAGTACATCTGTATTAGTCTGTAAGCTGTGGTAAGCAAATGAAGTTATTACTATTTATAAGCATGTATCAAGGACATGCTTAATATTTATAACAATGCATCATTAGTTTCTACAGATGTAGTTTACAAAGTACTTGAATATTACTTTAGTATTCTCAGACTCCTGCAGTGTGTTCAGTGGAGCAGATATGTACATTATTACATTATAGACCATAGTGTGCCAGATGTTAGTAAAATATTTTGCAGTGAAGCACTTTGTATTTATTATTTGAGGAAATTGTTTTGGCATTTTTTTCAAAAGTAAAATATTTTACAAAAATTCCACATACTTATTTTGTAATACTTTCTTTTGTGATGTTAACTTTAAAAAAAATCTTTAGTAGTTTTCTCTATATATCCTCTTTTGTGATATTGTGGGTAATTCATGGTCCTCTAGTTGAAGGAATTTCGCTATTGGGTTAACTGCTGATTGTTAAAGTTAATGGAAGGAGGGCTGGTGATCAGTGCTATAGATAATTCAATAAAAAGAAAATGTATTAGTAATTTTATTTTGAAGCATCAGTTTTTCTTTTCTGGTAGCAAATTAAGTCTTCATAATTACGTTTTAGGCCTGAGAATGAAAGAGTTACTACTGATGCTCCACAGGCATACAGTCTACATGGAGAAATAAAATCATGCATTGACATATTTGATTATCTTTATGCTAGATTATCAAAATAACCCCAAAAAACAGAAACTACTGCTTTTAAAAAAATCCTTCTAAAACAATAAACCCATAAAGTAAGGTGTTCTTTTCTCTGTTAACGTTTACGATGGATTCATCTTTTATTTTTGAAGCAGAAATTTATTAATCACCTATTGTATACCAGGGACTATCCCCTTGGGTGCCAGAGATAACAGTGATAAGCAAAAGCAGATATGATTTTGCCTTCATGTAGAGCTTAGAGTTTAGTTGGGGTGGGGAGAGAGAAAAGGAAAATCATTTCTGTCAATTCTGTTTTGGTTTAAGAGTGAGAAAGGGCTTCAGTTGGGAGTTGCAGATGCTTTGAGAGTGTGGAGACAGTATTTTTCAGGAAGTTATACTTATGATTAAATAGGCCTTATTTTATGAGACAAGCTATTCAGAGCTTTGGGGCAATTAAATTGCATCTTTGGGAGAGATTGGAGCCATTTATAACCACAAGCAAGCACTACCACAAAATATTTTTGTTTCTAAAAAAATTTAAGATTCCAAATTCACATGCTCTGATAGTTTTGCTGGAATATCTATGTATCATTTTGTGATATGTTATATATACCTAGTCTATTACGAGGTTAAACAGAACACTAGTGGTTATTTCTTAATTATCCTGTGTAAACTGTAGTATGTGATGATGGTTCTCTATACAGAATTGTGGACTCTGAAAAGTAGAAAGCCAATATCAGAAAGAGTGTTTGGACATTATCAGAGCAAAGACAGTGGACCTTTTTTTTTTTTTTTTTTTTTTTTTTTAAGATTTTATCTATTTGACAGAGAGAGAGAGAGACAGTGAGAGAGGGAACACAAGCAGGGGGAGTGGGAGAGGGAGAAGCAGGCTTCCCGCGGAGCAGGGAGCCCGATGCGGGGCTCGATCCCAGGACCCTGAGATCATGACCTGAGCCGAAGGCAGCCGCCTAATAACTGAGCCACCCAGGCGCCCCAAGACAGTGGACCTTTGAATGAATTGTGAATCAGTATATGGAAATACCATGTAGCTTCAAAGTATTATATTCATTCCTTTTTTTTTTTTTTTAAGATTTTATTTATTTGAGAGAGGGAGAGTGCGCACGAGCACACAAGCAGAGGGAGTGGCAGAGGGAGAGGGAGAAGCAGGCTCCCCGCTGAGCAAGGAGCCTGATGTGGGGCTCAATGCCAGGACCCTGGGACCATGACCTGAACTGAAGGCAGATGCTTAACCAACTGAGCCACCCAGGCACCCCTAAAATACTGTGAAGTCAGGCAACCTATGAAAGTTCCTAGTGTAGTTCTTGTAGAATAATGTAGATATTCAGGTGTTTATTGAATCAAAATCTGAGATAGTAGAAATTATAGGGGGAGGATTATCAATATTTTTACTCCCTGCAAAGAGTGGTTTTATTGAGGGATTTTTTAGTTTTCATAGAATACGGAAGTGTCATATACATGAATATTTGGTGTATGTATTTAAACTCTAGGGACGTTTTAACCTTTATGCTGAGCTTAAATAATAGTAGCAAAAATTGGCTGTTATTGTAGTAACAACATATTCAGTGTCATTATTGAGTGCAGAGCTAAGTTAAAACTCATTACTCCAGGATCTACAATTACTGTGTTGCTTTTAGCAGAGGTTGGCAAACTGTTTATGTAAAGGACCAGTAAATATTGTAGGCTTTGTGGCCACCTACATACAGTCGCTGTTGCATATCCTTGTTTGAAAAAAGCATTTTTTAAAAAATAATCCTTTAAACATTTAAAAACCATTGTTAGATCAGGGGCAGTGCAAGAGCAGGCCAGTGGCCCAGTTTGATCTGCAGGTGGTTGGCTGAAGACTCCTGGTCTGTGGCATTCCAAAGTTTTCATTTCTCAGCATGAATCCTTTTATAACCTTCCTAGTTAATCTTTTTCTTGCTTCATTCCCAGCAGAAATGTTTTAACTATAGTGATCTCTGTTTTGTTTTCCATGTTTGCTGTCTGTATTCTAGTTTTCTTGCCGTTTTGCCCATGCTGTTTTATTTATTGTGAATCTTTTTTAAGTCCTATCAAATTTTTACTCTCCAGTCAAGTCTTACAGGAATATTGTGGGTGACAGGGACTATAAAACCCCAGTCATACTTGAAAATTTATACACACACACACACACACACACACACACACGTGCGCGTGTGTATCTTATTCACTATAAGATACCGCACGAATTTTTTTAAGATTTGTTTATTTGAGAGAGAGCCAGAGAGAGAACGTGCACGAGTGAGTGGGAGGGAGGGGCAGAGAGAGAGGGCAAAGGAGAGAATCTCAGACTCCCCGCTGAGCAGGGAGCCCCATGAGGGGCTCTATCCCGGGACTCATGACCTGAGTGGAAATCAAGAACTGGTCACTTAACTGACTAAGCCCCCTAGGTGCCCCTACACAAAATTTTTTTTTTATTGCTCTTGTAGTTTCTTCTGTATTGGTCTTACTACCCTTGAAACGTTATAGACGTTTCTGTGGCATAATCTTACGTACCTTTTCATTACACTTACAGCAGTGAGAATGTACAAGAGTATACCCAAGGGAGTTTGAAACTTAAGATCCATGTGAGTTTCATTGGAATTACTTGTAGTAATTTATTTTTATTTTTTATTTTTTGTGTGAAAAGTCGTGGGCTTTACTCCCCAGAGATTCTGATCCTGGATGTGGGGTGAGGCAAAGGACTGTCTGTTTGCATTTTTGGCCAGAACCCCACTGTGATTCTGAAGCTGAGGGCTACAGACTACCTTTTGAGAAAACCACTGTAACAACTAAAGACTCCTGACTAGGGCTCAAAATAATTTGTGGTCTGGTTTCAACACCACTAATAAAATGAATCTTGTCACTTTGGGCAAACTGCTTTTCCCTGAGCTTCGTTTTCCTTTGTAATCTGTGAGAAGTACCTGTTTTGTACCTTTGTTTTGTATATATTGTAACATGGTCTTTTTCCATGGTGTCTGAAAACCCAGAGTATTGTAGAAAGAGCTAGATGTTAGGTTGTAACTACTGTTCTGAGTATTTAACTTTTTTTTTTTTTTTGCACTGGTATCCCAGGTCACATGATTTATTTCCTTCTAGTTTATTTGCCTCAGCCATTCTTTTTTTTTTTTTTAATATTTTATTTATTTATTTGACAGAGAGAGAGATAGCCAGAGCAGGAACACAAGCAGGGGGAGAGAGAGGGAGAAGCAGGCTTCCCACTAAGTAGGGAGCCTGATGCGGGGCTCGATCCCAGGACCCTGGGATCATGACCTGACCATGCTTAACAAGGGAGCCACCCAGGCGCCCCTGCCTCAGCTATTCTAGCTTCCTTTTATCTCAGCTTTTTGTTTGTTTCGTGTTATTAGTGTGTTATCTTTTTAAAAACTTACTTGGATCTAATTAAAAATAGAAATTGTTAGTCTCTTTTTTTCCTTTTAAAACTTTTTGTTATGGAGATACTCATATATCTATGCAAATAAACAGAATAATATAAAGAACTTCCACCAACTCATGGTCTTGTCCGTTCTTCATTATTTTGAAGCAAACCCAAGACCTGTAATTTCATCTGTAAACTCATCAACTGATGTTACTCTAAAACACAAGGACTTTAAAAAATATATAATCATAATACATACCATTTTCACATCCATAAAAATTAACAATAATGTAGTTATCTAGCCAGTATTCAGATTTCTTTCATTTCATAAATTTCATTTTTTTCCTTCTCTTAAGAGTTTGTATAAATCAAGATACAAGTAAGGTCCACATGCTGTGAGTGGTTAATATGGGTTTTGAAACTGTACTGCTGGTAAAGGATCAGAGGCTAGATGATCACAGTCTGACCAGGCAACTTCTTGGGGCCTGTATCGCTTGGACTGTGGAAAAAAAGCTGGTTTTGCATCTGAGAGCGGGGGCCTTAGACCAGTGGGGCTGGATACCCTTTAACCTGGGGGCCTTGCCATTGTAAGTCCCTGGGAAACAGAACAGCTCGGATGACTTTAGGCCTTGCGGTCAAACCTGCAGCACAAGTACCTTGTGGTACACACTGAGGTGGAGTCCCTCACCCGTGTCTCCTCCACTGCTGCAGCATCAGCTGCCATACAGGCTCCTCACAGTTGATGTTTAATTCTTACTACAGAGCAGGAAATCTGTTTGTCTTCTACGACAACAACTGGCATTCATCTTGGCAACAGAGGATGCCATCTGGTTGGGGGGTGCTTTATAAACTGATAAGAAGAAAGTTGAAACAGGCTCTGGGCCCATAGATTTTTAAGGAATTGGTGATGACATTGAAGGTTTCTTCATGTTTCATGAAAGTCAAGCCATCCTACACAGGCAAGATCAGCTTTGGGTAGGAGTAAGCAAAGGCCATGCCCAACAAGAACTTCTTAGAGTTTTAGATGGTGTCTTGTCAATCTTCTACCGGACCGTGGGCTCCACCAGTTCCCCAAGGACAGTCTCATACTGGCCTGTCTAGGATCTTTGCAAGGATGGGGTGGTGGTGAGCAGTCATCTTCTGTTGCAGAACTTGTCGCAGCATGGTCCTCCAGGTCCTACTGCCGGTGAGTGGGGTCTCCCAGTAGTGAGAGTGCTGTGATGTAGTAGCGGCTCTGCTTGGCAGGGTGAGCTACATGCTGTATTCTCTCAGAACCCCTCTGATGGATGGTCATGGCAAGATCTGATCTTGGGCAGAGGCTGCTCAAAGCCACAGCACAATGACCAGATCTGCCTGTCTTCTGCCCCCTCTACCTCCTCATATTTTATTATGAAAAATTCAATTGTACATAAAAGTGGAAAAATTATGCAGGTACAGTAGATACTGTGCTGTGTTTGCTTTAGCACACATCTGTGTAGCTGCCCATTGGTCAGTCCATCTTACGTATTTTTTATATTTCAAAGTAGGTTGCAAACATCGGTTCACGTCACTTAAATTTAGGATATCATTAATTGGAATATTTGTAAAAAATTGTTTGAGGTATAATTTACATAGACTGAAATGTAAAAATCTTACCTTGTGAAAGAGTTTTAATAAATACATCCAATTTGGCAACCTAGACCCCTTCAGAGAAGTAGAGCTTGACCATCTTCCCAAAAAGTTCCTTGTCATTCCTTCTTATTTAATTTCTCCCCCCTCCAGAGGCAACCAGTGTTTTGATTTTTACTCATATTCATATAAATAAAATAATAAAGTGTGCTTTTTTTTGGTAAAAGTTCTTTTGAGCGTTATGCAGGTGAATACATGTAGTTCTTTTTTTTATTACCTAGTACTTTTCTATTATATGAATAGATCAGAATTTGTTCATTCTTTGTAAGATCTGTGATTAGTGAGTATTTTCTTTCAGTCTGTGGCTTTCTCCTTTATTTTCTTATTGGTGTCTTTTGACAAGCAAAAGTTTGTCTTTTTGATGAATTTTACCAATTTTTAGTTTTATAGTTACTGCTTTCTCAGCTCTATCTTAAGAAATCTCTGCCTACTCCCAAATCATAACAATCTCATTTTATTTTAGAAGCTTTGAAAGCTTTAGCTCTTACATTTACATGATCAATCTCAAATTAATTTTAGTATATGGTGTGCTAGAGGTTGAGGTTCATCTTTTTCTATGAATATGTACAGTTGTTCCAGCTCCATTTGTTAAAAAGCACTTTTCTCAATGGATTGCTTTGAAACCTTTGTCAGACATGAAATGACCATGTAAGTATGAGTATGTTTCAGGGCTCTGTGTTCAGTTTCATTCATTTATTCATTGGTCCTTACACCAGTACCACATCTTACACAAGACCTCAGTCTTGAGGTCACGTAGCGCAAGTCCTCCAGTTTCCCTTTCTTTGAAGATTACATGCCTAGATCAGGAGTTGGCAAACGGTGCCCCCTGCACCCCCACCCAAATTTGGCCTATTGCCTGTTTTTATATGTCCTACTTAGTGATCTGCTGTTGTCTGACATAGGGACCAAGCCCAGGCTGCCCCCTGCTGTCCCCCTGCGGTCCCCGTTCCCCTTTCCCCTGTTGGCAGCTTCTGTACCAAGTGCTGGACTCTTTTAACGTGGGAGTGGATGACTCCATCATCTTTGGCCAGCTGCTCCAGTTGAGATGACCCCGGCTCTCTAGGGCAGAAAGGAATGCTGGGATTTGAGTGTCACTGGGGCAGAGAATGAAAGTGAGCACTGTGGTTCTTCAGATTATCTGTTTCTTGTATCCGTTTTGATGATTTGTATTTTTCAGGGAATTTGCCTGTTTCATGTAAGTTGTCATATTTATTGACGTTAATGAAACCCCCTCTTTTAAATGTGCATAGATTCTATAACAGTTTTGCTCTTTATTATTTCTTCTGTTTGCTCTGTGTTATTTGTTCTTTCTTTGCTTAAGGTAGAACCTAAAAGCATTGATTTGAAAGCTTTCTTTTCTAGTATTTTAAAGCAATAAATTTCTCTCCTCTGCTTTACCTGCTTTGCAGAAATTTTGATATGTTGTATTTTATCATTCAGTTCAAAATGTTTTCTAGTTTCCCTTGTGATTTCTTCTTTGATCCATGGATTATATAGAAGTGATTGTTTAATTTTCACATATTTAGGGTTTTTGTAGGTCTCTTACTCTAATCAGTTTCTAATTTACTTTTGTTTTTGTCAGTGAACATTCTCTGTATGTTCTCTCAACCCTTTCTTATTTTTCGAGACTTGTTTTATAGTCCAGCACATATAGTCTGTCTTGGTGAACGTATTATATGCACTTGAAAAGAATGTGTTTCTGAAGTTGTTGGGTATAGTGTTCTATAAATGTCAGTTATAGGTTTGTGATTGATAGTGCTGTTCAGCTCTTGTAGGTCTGCTTTACTGATTTTGTCTAGGTAATTTATCAGTTACTGATTGAGCAGTTAACAAATGATTGTGGGTTTGTATATTTTCCCCTATTTTACTGTTTGCTTCATTTATTTTGAAACTTGTTAGGGGCCAACATATTTATTATTACTGTGTTGTCTTGATAAAGGTATCATTCTGTCATTACACAGTCTCTTTTTTTTTAAAATTTTTTTATTGTTATGTTAATCCCCATACATTACATCATTAGTTTTAGATGTAGTGTTCCATGATTCATTGTTTGTGCATAACACCCAGTGCTCCATGCAGAACGTGCCCTCTTTAATACCCATCACCAGGCTAACCCATCCTCCCCCGCCCTCCCCTCTAGAACCCTCAGTTTGTTTTTCAGAGTCCATCGTCTCTCATGGTTCGTCTATTACACAGTCTCTGTTTATCTTTGGTAATCCTCTTTTCTTCTTTGAAAAGAGTATATTACTTGATATTTTTATTGTTGTTGCTCTATAGCGATAGGCCATTTTGAAGCTCTTTATCTTTGTTTTCTAAAGTATGACTATGATGTACCTATGCATGCTTTGCAAGTATATGTGTGTGTGTGTTTATACTCATGGTGTTTGCTGAGCTTTGTGAATCTGTGAATTTGTCTTCAAGATTATTTTATTTATTTATATTTGAAGATTTTATTTATTCACTAGAGAGAGAGACCACGAGTGGAGGGGAGAGGCAGTGGGAGAGAGAGAAGCAGACTCTCCGCTGAGCAGGGAGCCTGACCTAGGGCTCGATCCCAGGACCTGGAGATCATGACCCGAGCCAAAGGCAGACGCTTAACCATTTGAGCCACCTAGGCACCCCCCAAATTATTTTAAAATTGAGACTTCACCTGCAAATACGTTATACATTTTGATATTGTCCCACAGGTCCCTGAAGCTCTGTTAATTTTTTTTCTCAATCTTTCATTCTTCAGATTTCTGTTAAATTATGTGTTCAGGTTTACTTAATTACTTTTTTCAGCTCTGATCTCGTCATCAGATTGGATAATTTCTGTTCTTCCCCATCTGACTCTTCTGTTCTCTCCATACTCTAGTTTTTTTGTTTGGAGTTAATTTGATATTTTTCAGTTCTAGAATTTACATTTGGTTCTTTTTTATGGTTTTTATTTCTCTGCTGAGATTTCAAAGTTTTATTCATTGTATGCTCTTGCATATGGGGATACTAGCTGCTTTAAATCATTGCTAATTCAAAAGTCATCATCATATCAGATGTGTCTCTACTGATTGCTTTTCTTTTGATTGTAGGTCACACTTTGCTGTTTCTTTGTATATCTAGTGATTTTGGATTATATCCAGAATATTGGAAATGGTAGGTTGTAGAGCCTCTGGATTCTGTTTTGTCCCTTAAAGGTATTGGTTTTGTTTCTTTTGTTCATTTTTTACTTTAGCAAACTCTGCTTATCATGAGGATACCAGTTAAAATCTATGCTCAGTTTTTTTTAGTCTCTAATTGCTTGGAGTCAGCCCCATACATGCCTACCTTAAAGGTGAGCCAGAGATCTGGGCAGAGTTGTTCTGCAGGTTTTGTGGCTCCTATTCTCTGATTCTCTCCCTTCCTGGATTTGCCCTTCACTTTCCAATTATTATGGTTGCAGGGATCTCCTTTTTAAGATTTGTGGATTTCTGTTCGAGTTTGACCAACTCTGCTTGGCACTGACTGGGTCCTGCTTTCTAGTGATGATCTTTAAAAAAAAAAAAAAAACAGAAAATACCTAGTTTCCTCTCCAGTTTCTGTTCGCTGTGGTTGCTCTTTAGTGTCTTCTGATAGTTTTTACTGTTTGCGCAGTTTATAGTTCTCATCTGCTGGAGAGTTGGGTGTTAATATGAGCTATTCTGACATTACTGGAAGTGAAAACTGCCTTACTTGCCTTTTAAATCTTTTTTTTTTTCTATAAGTTTGTGTAAGTAAGTAATATTTACTCCTATTCTCTCTCCTTCTTCCATCTCCCCTCCCTTTCTCCTCTCCTTCTTGCTTCTCCTTTCTCCCTTTGTTCAGTAGTTTCCAATGTCTGGATTTTGCTGATTCTTTCCATGTCGTAGTGTCATTGTTCCTCTGTCATCATAGTTACCTGTAAATTGGTAGTTGGATCTAGTAGCTTCTTAAGATTCATGTTTAATTTGGAGAGGGGGAAGACCCAGTGTTTTATAGGTCGTCGGGTGGTGTGTTCGTGCATGGTAGACATTGGTGGGGGGGTATGTTAGCAGCTCTTATTGCAGTTCTCTCTTCCTACATCCATTAACTCATTTTGAAAACAGTTAAATATTTGGGCTCAAAGTGGTGATTTCTAACTTAGCAGTTTTCCAAGTGCAGTCTGGGGACCTGTTGGGGATCCTTGAGACCTTTTCAGGGATTCTGTAAAGTCAAAAATTTTTAATAATGAAGACTTGATTTGCTATTTTTACTTTCATTCTCATGAGTATACAGGAGAGTTTTCCAGAAGCTATGTAACATAAAGATGCAGAAGCAGATGAGAAATCAGCTGTCTACTGTTCAATCTGGTATTAATGAAATTTGCACAGATGTAAAACAGGGGCCCCTGGGTGGCTCAGATGGTTAAGCGTCGGCCTTCGGCTCAGGTCACGATCCCGGGGTCCTGGGATTGAGTCCCACATCGGGCTCCCTGCTAGGTGGGGAGCCTGCTTCTCCCTCTGCTGCTGCCTTTCTCTGTCTCTCTCTCTGACTCTCATGAATAAATAATTAAAACATTAAAAAAAAAAAAAGATGTAGAACAGTGCCACTTTTTTCACTAACGTTTTTAGTTTTAGAAAATATAGCTATTTTCATACATAAAAGTCATCTACATTAACATACAATACTTTTATTATTCTTTTTTAAGTACATCAAAACTACTTCTCATACATATCAGGTATAGTGCACATAAAGCTATTTATGGTTCTCCATGTTTAACTGTTTCCAAAATGAGTTAGCTCCATAGCATCTTCCAACAGTGACCAACTAGGTGTGTGTTTTTTTTTAAATATCGTTATGAAATTATTTGATGTGTTTCAGTCTGTTATAGTTATTCCAATTGATGCTCAAATTCTCCCCTTTGGACATGGAGATAATCTGTTTTGGAAACCTACTTAAAACTCAACTCTTCTGCAACCCTCATGTCTGCTTAGAAGAGCTTTGCCTGAATATTCCTTCTCCTTTTTTTTTTTTTTTCTTTTTTATTAACCTGTGAGTCAGCCATGTATTCTCAAATGTTCAAAGAAAATGAAATGTTTCTTCTCCAGATAATTAATTTACATAGAATATGGTACAAATCAGGTTTACTTCAGAGGCTTGTTTTGCATTTGGGCCAGTTAGTCTCTCTATTCCTCAGCCAAAGACTACATTCCCAGCTTCAGTCAGCTGTCTGGTAAATGCATGCCTTTAGTCACCAGGCCAACCAGACAATAGAAATGTCAGTACAAATCGATTATTATCATTGAACCTTATAGATTGAGTTAAACATTGAATGAGTAATGTTCTTGTTAGCGGTGGTTCGCTGGTATTGATGCTATCTTTAAACCATTGATAATTCACGAACAGTTCTTCTTTTCATATCATGACAAATAAATAAAAGTGTTCTTAATATTCAGTTCTAAAGGAAATATGATTAGGTTAACTTGCCCATTCTGCTCCTTTGCTCCCTGTTATTAGTTACATTCTGGAAAATGTAAAAATTGAAAACTCTCTGTGGAGAGAGAGAAACTAAAACCTTTGGTTAATTTTTCCTTCTTGGCAGTTTTGCATATAAGATTCTTAACTGTCTTTGGAAATGAGAATGCTGTGCTTTAAGAGGTTCACAAATTAAGTGTAGAATGATTGGAACCAAAACACTGGTGTGAATTTTGTTCTCTTTTTTAGATGGTGATTCTGAACTTCATCCAAAAAAACGAAGAAGTAAAATTAACTAGGAAGAAATTGTAAACCAAAGAGGAAATAAGATTGGCTCTACTCGGATACTAAATATATCTGTGTTTATAGGCAATAATTTGCAATATAAATGTGTGGCAACTACAATAGTCTGAAACTAGAATAGGCACAGATCTGTAGACTAGATCCTGAGATACGCTATAATCTTTATATATATTAGGTATATGAAGTTTTCATAAAATAAATGAATTTCAGCAGTTCAGTGTGGAAGGAATTGGTTATTCAGTAAAGGGAAAGTCAGAATGTTAACTGACATAGTATACCAAAATAAATTTCAGAAGTATTTTATTTTTAATTTTAAATTTTTTTTAAAGATTTTATTTATTTATCAGAGAGAGAGAGCACAAGGAGGGGGAGCGGCAGGGAGAAGCAGGCTCCCTGCTGAGCAAGGAGCCTGATGCAGGACTTGGGACTCGATCCCAGGACCCTGGGATCATGACCTGAGCTGAAGGCAGGTGCTTAACCGACTGAGCCACCCAGGCGTCTCCAGAAGTATTTAAAGTTACAATTTAAAAGCACAAAAACGATAAAAATATAGAAAATGTCTCAGAGTGTCTCCCTACAAGATATTTTTTAATCCCAAAGAGAAAAATTGTGACTTTATTGTGGAGAAATATGGCATATGTCACTTAACATCACCCAGGAATGGGACAAGTTGACATCATGTGTCTCCTGATATAATGCACTGAGAAGGATACAGCATGGTTTACGTGCATGACAAAAATTTTATTTTGAGAAAACCAAAATAAAGGAACATACTACAAAATAACTAGCTGTACTCTTCAAAGATGTCAAGGACACATGAAGGAACTATTCACGAAGGAACTGTTCCAGATTAAAGGCAACAAGACGGTTATGGATTCTGTACCGGGTGATCGTTTTCCTTTTGCTATAAAGGACATTATTAAGATAATTGGCTAGTCTGTGGATTAGATAATAATAAAAAAAAATGTTTATTTCCTGATTTTGATAATTTTGCTTATGGTTATATAAAAGAATGTCCCTGTTTTTAGGAGATACACATTTAGGAAGAGAAAGTTCATATCTAAATGGTTCAGAAAAAATTTTGTCTCAAGAGAAAATGGTAAAGTAAATGTTAACATTAGAGACTTTGGGTAAGGGGTATATGGGAATTCTTTTCTACTACACTTGCAACTTTTCTGTAAAACAAATTATTTTGTGGCTAAAAAACAGACTAAATTGTAGTGTTTAAGGTTGTATACGTTTGGGGTAGACAAAAAACACCACAAGCGATTACCATAAAAATTAATAGAAAATATAGCTGACTGTTTAACATTTAAATGTGTAAGGACTTTATATACTAAAAGCAATGGAAAAATCACAAAGTAAATATTGATAAATTTAACTAGCTAAAACCAGGAAGCTTTTTATTTATTTATTTATTTATTTATTTATTTATTTTTAGATTTTATTTATTTATTTGAGAGAGAGAGAATGAGAGACAAAGAGCATGAGAGGGAGGAGGGTCAGAGGGAGAAGCAGACTCCCTGTCGAGCAGGGAGCCCGATGCGGGACTCGATCCTGGGACTCCAGGATCATGACCTGAGCCGAAGGCAGTCGCTTAACCAACTGAGCCACCCAGGCGCCCACCAGGAAGCTTTTTAAAGACATAGCGTACAAAATTAAAAGACCAATTGTTTCGTTACCCATACAGCCATACAGGGTAATTTACATATGTCATCTTAGTTTGAGAAAGCGGGGCAGTTGATAATCTTTCTCCACACTAATGTGACTTCACTAAAGTAGTAAATTTTACATTTATAAAGCTTTCTGTAATTTGCAAAGCACATTCATGAATCAACATGTATTTTGGGTTGGGGAATCCTTACCATGCTCATGCTCCTTGCTGATGGAAGAAAGGGGGAAGACTCACTCTCCCTGTCTTGGGAAAACCACAAAATAAAGACACAAACACACAGTTTATTGGACCAGGAATGGACAGCTAACCCTGGGGGCCAGTGACTAACCAGATCCTCCCTCTTTTAAGAAATTGAATTGAGGTTCACAGAGGCTAGATTCAAATGATGAATCACTTAAACCAAAAAGACAGTATGTACTTGGGCCATGTGCAGTCTTAACAAGTAAACAGGAAAGAAAATCATGTACTAAGATAAGAGCAGTGACTTTATAGAGATACTGTGAGAATCAGAGGTGATAAACTCTGTTTGGTGGGACAAGTGTGGAGAGGGGCTTTGGAAACAGATACTCAGACTACCTAGTCCCAGATGGCTTTCTCTTTACAGGTTCCCATAAGGTTTATGTTTTCTTGAAGTTCTGCTGTATGCTTCCTGTGAACTTGTTTTATCTGAACACAGTGTTGTGGCTGGGTTTTTGTTCTTCGAAACCTATCTGAAACACTATCTGACATTAGAGATTTTAAATGAAATCCGCCATGGGAATGTGCTGTGTATTGTGTACTGCCTTTTACTAAGTGGCCATGGTAGATTTCTGAATTAAAGCTGGTCTCCTTCACAGACATAGATATTTGTAAGTAAGTTTTGCTGCGGTTTCCACTGTGTTTAATTTCTTTCTGGTGTTCTAAATATTTCCTGCTTTTTTCTATTCTTTATACTCATCAGTTACTTAGAAAACAAGTGTTAAATACCTGTTAATCCTCACGTGAAACTTACTCTGGTACTTTTTCTCCTTTATTCTCTAGGGAATAAATTGGCCCTTAGATAGTCCTCATTCTTGGAAAGTTCTCCCTCCAAGGAAAGGTTTCTTTCATTTTAGTTTCATCTGTTACTCCCCATGCACAGTATAAGACCTGCCTCTAAAATAGGCTTTTATTTATTATCCTATTTAAATTGTTACTATTTTTGGATGCTGGGATGGTATCCTAGTAAGTCCATACTTGCAGGTTAAGTCGGGGCTGGCAGACCTTTTCTGTAAGGGGTCAGATAGTACGTATTAGGTTTTGTGGACCATATGGTCTCTGTTGTAGCTACCCAACAAAGCAGCATAGACAGTAGATAAACAAGTGCACGTGGCTGTGTTCCAATGAAACTGTAGCTGCCTAACACAGACCATAGGCCAGATTTAGCCTGTGAGGTTTAATTTGCTAACCTCTGGTCTATATAGAATGAGAATTTGGATCAGTGAATTTATTACTTCTGCATGAGTAAGTTGGTAAGCTAAATGTTCTAGGTCAGCATGTATATTTTAGGTGGAACAAAGGGAAAACAATTTCTGCAGCGCAAATGCTTCAATGCTGATAGGAAGTTGCTTTCACTCATGCACTAGGTTATTTATTTCGTGTCTCTTATGTGTCAGACACTGAAAATACAAATAGTGGTGATTCAGAGAGAAGGTAATCTCTGCCCTCTGCCTCATGAAATTTACATTTAGAAGCTGTGAGATAAAGGGGGTGAAAGTAAGTAATATGTTGTAGTAATGTGTATATGAGGTTTGGTGTGGGGGATGTTGCCCCCTTTGGATTGTGTGTTCAGGGAAGACTTTTCTGAGGAGGCCTGTGTGGCTAGAAAGAGTGAGGGTAGAAGAGGAGTCTGTAGAGTTAATCAGGGGTTGGCTCCTTTGGAGCCTAAATTGGTGAAGAATTTGATTTTTATGTTAAGGAAGCCATTATAAGGTAGTTAGTGCTTAAATTAAAAAAAGAAAAACCTGAGATTAAATAAATTGGATTTGATATAAGTCTTGTTCCCTCATATATCCATTTATGTGTCTGGTTCACCAGGCTCTGGTCTCTTAGTTATCTGCACATAAAGTTTGTGAGTGCCTCTTCAGTGAATCAGTTGCATATGTTCTAATTCTTTCACATTTTTTAAAACCAAATTTTAAGATGGAATATACCATATATTCCTAAAAAGATACATACATGGAGAACCGTTTCTCTTGCGTAAGTCTTATGAATAGTGTCTTTGTTTCTCTAAGTATTATTAATTAATATATATCCTTTAGATAGGCTATCATGGAGAAATACCTTCCAGACTAGAAATATTAGCATAGTCATGCTAATGTAGGTTGGATGGGTATAGGAAATGTTAATAATGTACTTATTTTTCCAGTATTTAACTTGAGTCATGACATGTATTTGCGATATTTTTCTGATTTTGGATTTTTAGGGCAAATTAAGGCAAAAAACTGATTTTTCTTCTTTTTAGGGTAAAATAATATATTGATGATACATGGTATCTCTCTTGAGAGCTTCTAATGGTATTTCCTGTTTGTTAATATTTATTTCTGTTCAGTTTTTCTGTGTTCTTAGAGTGGATATTAGTTACTTGTTCGTGAATTTTTTATTTCTTTAAGTCTCTTATTACTTGTTTCTGTATTTTATGGGCAATATTATCAAATGCTGTAATTATGTCTTACATGGAGTCAATAATCCTCCATTTCTCCACTAAGGAGTGAAAAGACAAAAAAGTCTAGTTGGATGTATATAGATTGGATTAATGAAAAAAGATTCTCTAATTCCAGAGCATCTTTCTGTCCTTTCCTTATTTTTTATCTTTTACCTAGAGGTTGCAAACAGGCTAGTCACAATGTTTATTCTTTGCATCCTCTTTGTGAAAATAAGAGTTTGTCAGAATAAAGGTAAATTCCCTCTCACACACATTTCTGCTCTGTTTTGCTGTCCCATGAGGGGATCATAAAGCTGTAATCTCTGCCCTTAGCTATTTTCCTTCTCAAGCCTGGTGCAGCACTGTTTTCTTACCTTTCCTTTTTTATAGGAGTAATTGAGAATTAGTATGGATGTTTCCTATCTCTGGTGTCCGTAATTTAGTTTGTTAAATTGCTTGCACTGCATATATTTATTATCGTGGTTTGGGTACTGTGCTGGAGAGCTTCCATCTGCCTTTCTAGCTTTGTTCTTTACCCTGCCCTGGCTCCAGGCAGCTGGTTTATCTGGATACACAGATGGGCTTTCTTGATTCCTGGCTTCCAGTTGGGTTTAGCTGATGGGGAACATTGTCAGCAGATTAAAGAAAGGAAAGAGGGAGAGGTTAAAATACTTACTTTCTTCTTCCCTGTGGGATTTCTTGTATCCTTTCTGCATCCTTCCATTGAAGATCAAACTCCTATTAAGTAGCCCTCTTCCTTTTAAGGTTACTGACATCTTTCTCTCTTCCTCCTTTCACTGCCGATGGGTAGGGTTGGGCCCTGCTCTTACTAATGCAGGGAACTATACTCATGTGATTTCCTTACAGCCTCTGTGCTTTGTAAATAGTCTATTAAACTTTTTTCAAATTTCCCAAATTGAGTATGCCACCTGTTTTCTGTGGCAACCCTGACTGATAAATTTGCTTTAAAATGTTTTAGGTTCTGTCAGTGACTGTTATGATTGCAATTCTAAAGTGGATTAGCACTAGAATAAGGAGAAAATTATCCTGACAATTTCATGGGTTTATTCTGTTGGCTGATATGTAATTTATTTTAAAATAAATGATGTGTGGTTTTGAGCATTATTGTTATGTTTATTGAACACACACTATGGCACAACCCATCTTTTTAAGCATTGTGGGGAATTCAAAAGTACACGAGACGGGTGCAGTAATTTGAATATGAGGCAGTTGGTAATGAATCTCATGTGAGAGGTACAAAGTGCTATAGAAGTTTGGAGGAGAAGGGGCACCTGGGTGGCTCAGTTGGTTAAGTGTCTGCCTTCAGCTCAGGTCATGATCTCAGGGTTCTGGGATTGAGTCCTGCATGGGGCTCCCTGCTCAGCGGGAGGTCTGCTTCTCCCTCACCCACTCCCCCTGCTTGTGTTTCCTCTCTCCCTGTGTCTGTCTCTGTCAAATAAATAAAATGTTTAAAAAAAAAAAAAGTTTGGGGGCGCCTGGGTGGCTCAGTCGTTAAGCATCTGCCTTCGGCTCAGGTCACGATCCCAGCGTCCTGGGATCGAGCCCCGCATCGGGCTCCCTGCTCCGCGGGAAGCCTGCTTCTCCCTCTCCCTCTCCCACTCCTCCTGCTTGTGTTCCCTCTCTCGCTGTGTCTCTCTCTGTCAAATAAATAAATAAAATCTTTAAAAAAAAAAAAAAAAGTTTGGAGGAGGGAGATTATCAAGACAACTTTGCTTCTGTCTGTAGCAGGAAAGAAGGGAGACTCATAGTTTCCGGTGTTCCTGAGGAGACCTCTACTTCCCAGCCCTTGCTCACTTTACTATTCCATAACCCACCTCTGAAAGTAATAATAACTAATACTAGTTAAAGTTCACATATATGCCTGTTCCAGAGTAGAAAACTCCTATTAACTCATTTAACCCTTCCACCATCCCTGTGAAGCAGATTCTATTACTAAACCAAGTTGGAATTCAAATTCAGGCTGTCTGATTCCCTAGTCTAGGCTCTGAACTACCCTAGCCATCACATTATTCTATAATTAGAACTGATTATCCACCTCCCTCAAAGAGATTATCAAAACTAATTACATCATGAGTGCAGCTCTTTCAGGTGTTGGCTTTTCAGTCTCATTCTTGCTGCCCAGTGGTGTTTCTGGGCCCCCAGCCGCATGTTTCTTGTGCAAGTAGATTTTATCAACTGCTGTGGCTTCTTGTTGCAGTCATACCTGTGAGGCCCCTCATTCATTATCGATTTTAGCTCCTTACATAATGTCTTTTTTCTACTGGTGTTAATCATTTCTGCCAATCTCAGTATCTGCATGGATAATCCACATGATTATCATAATAATAGATAATTTGGCCGCCTGAATTCCTTGACCTCTTAACCTCCTATAATCTTGCATCTTATTTTAGACTTTTTATTTATCGATAACTGAATCACCTCTCAGAGTTCACGTTCATACATCCTGTTCTCTGAGCACCCCCACTTCTTTCTTCCCAGCTCATTCCCTCTAATTTCTAACTCCCAGCAACTTTATTACAACCTGAACCTAACCTTCTTTGTTGTCTAACATCCTCATCATATCTTTGTTTTTCTCACTTTAGATTCCATGGTCTGTTATAACCACTCCTTTTTAACTTCTGTTGTATTTTACCTTGATTAAAGCCAACACTTGACTACTTTGTACCTAAATAACCAGATGAGGCTGGAGGGAAACATACAACTTTTATGACTGGTTTCATTTTAATACTCATGACCACAGGCCTCGGTACTGCTTACTGTATTAGTAATTCACTCAGGATTTTGAGCAATATAGAAAATAGTTGTTGTGGGGTAACATAGTCAGAAATAAGAACTGACCAATATCAAGGGGCTTTGATAGTGAGATAGCATGAATTTGTAGTGGACCAAAGCAGCCAGTTTTAATGGTTTTCCCAGTCAGCGAGCCGGAGCAGCACCGCAGCAGTTCATAATTTTGAGTGGCAGGGCCTACAGGCTGCTAAGCCAGCTGTCTGTCAAGTTGACCATCAAGTACGGCATCTTTGCTTCGTATTACCATGATGAGTGCCAAGACAGGAATTTAATGATCTCTCTTCAGCCCATCTTCTTTTTATTTGTGTATTTGTTATTTATTCACTATTTGTCGTTTAAAAAATTGTGTATGGTAGTTAATGGGGATTTTTGGAATGTAAAGACTAAATGTCATAAAGTGTCCTAAACTAATTGTGTCAGTTACAGTTAATAATTCTTTGGCCTTGGGCAAATGATTACCATGTCTCTTGTTTTCTCATTTGGGAATTTTTAAGATAGAAGAATTAGAAACTTCTAATCCCCCCTTTATAAATGTAATTGTAAAGCCACAGCATCTTTCAAAAATTACATTTTTGGAGAATCATTAGTCAGGTTTCTGACTAAGGAGAGTCCCATGTGGTTCCTTTTAAATTGTTAAATAGTTTTTGGAGAAACTGGCCCTCTACAGGGTTGATAGTATTTCAGGCAGTAAGTTGCATCACCATTTCTGGGTGTCTGCGCTTCTTGGGCTTTGCCACTGAAAATTTTTATAATGAGATTGTGCCTTAGCCAAAACTTGTGTGTGTCAGCTCTACTGCCTTAATGATGGTATAGTGTCTGTGCTGCGCCTGGAGTAGGAGGGAACCACAAGAAAAGTTGTCCTGAAACATGCTTGGGGCCAGAAAGAGGAGAAGGGTGAGTCCTTTTTCTGGTTCCTCTTTCTCCCTTACCCACTTCAGTGAGCAGGGGAGGATTGAGAGGTGTGCTGCTGCTTCTCATCCTGATTCCTCAAATCTTTGTCGGGCTTTTTGAAGCTAGATACTGTTCTTTTCACAGTGTAATAATTGGTTATTTTTTAAAACAATATAATTTTGGAAACTTGTGGACTAGTTTCTTATAGCTTTACTGAAGAATAAGTAATTACAATAACGTGCTTATTTAAACTATACAATTTTGATGAATTTTTATATATGTGAAACCATCACTATAGTGACAAGACAACATACATTTTCATTATCCCGAAGAGTTTTTTGTGCCCATTTGTAATGTATCTGCTGATCTGCTTTCTGTCATTATAGATACGTTTATATTTCCTAAAATATAAATGAATGGAATCATACAGTATGTACTTTAGAGGGGGGTCTGGCTTCTCAGTCAGCATAATTATCTTGAGGTTTATTCATGTAGTTTCCTGTATCAATAATTTATTCCTTTTAATTGCTGAATAGTATCCGACTTGGATACTCCAGAATAGATCATTCAACCTGTTGATGAACATTTTGGGTTGTTTCCACTTTGGAGTTATTATCTGTAAAGCCGCTGTGAACATTGTATACAAATCTGAGTGTGGACATGTGTTTTTTATTTTTGTTGGGTAAATACTTAGAAGTGGGATGGCTGAGTCATCTGGTAGGTATATATTTAACTTTTAAGAAATCGTCAACAGTCTTCCAAAGTGGTTGTACCATTTTAACATTTTTGAGAGTTCCAATTGTTCCACATTGTTACCAACACATGATATGGTTAATCTTTTTATTTTTAGCCATCTAGTGGTATCTATGGGTTTCTATGTAGTGGAGTCTTGGTGTCGTTTTTATTTTCTGCATGACTGGTGATTTGGGGCTGCTTATTTGTGATGTATATGTCTTTAGTGAAGTGTCTGTTCAACTTCTCTGCCCACTCTTACAAGTTTTTTATAGTTGAGTTTTAGAAATTTTTAAATGTGTTTTGGATTTACGTTCTTTTAGGTTCTTAACACATTTTGCCAGTACTTTTTATCAGTTGGTGGCTTGCCTTTTCATTTTTTCTTTTAAGTTTTTTTGAAGAGCAAGAGTTGTAAATTTTGAAGTCCACCTTATCAGTTTTTTCTTTATATTTCTCTGCTCTTTGTGTTCTGAGTTCTGCATCATTTCATTTCTGTAATTTTTCTAAAAAGTTAAATATCTTAGATTCTTACTTTTTAGCCATTAGGGGTAAGAAAGCTTAGGAGGTGATTATAAAGCTAGAGTTGTATCTGCCTTGTATTTTTGTTACTGTTATTATACTTTAAGCTCAAATTATTTATGATTCTAGTATTCTTTTTTTTTTTTTTTTTTTTTAATTAATCTCTGCATCCAACATGGGCTTTAACTCATGACCCTGAGGTCAAGAGTCACATGCTCTAGAGGCACCTGGGTGGCGTAAGTCGGTTAAGCGTCTGACTCTTGGTTTCGGCTCATGTCGTGATCTCAGGGTCCTGGGATTGAGCCTTGTTTCTGGCTCCATGCTCAATGCAGAGTCTGCTTAAGACTCTTTTCTCCCTCTCCCTCTGCTGCTGCTGGCCCCCCCACACCCCCCCCCGTTCATGCACAAGTGTGCGTGCTCTTTTTCAAATAAGTAAATAGATAAATCTTTTTTTAAAAGAAAGAATCACATGCTCTACTGACTAAAACCAGCCAGGCGCCGCTTTTTTGGTTGATTTTTAAATCTGTCAAAGATCCATGAAATTGCTGTTGGTCTAATTCCTCTGTTTTATGGATGAAGGAACTGAGGTTTATAAAAGTATACGACTTAGTTCAGGGCTTACAGTTTATGGTCATTTCAAGACCAAAAAGTCCCAAATCCCCTCAAATCCCATTTCATTAATTGTTTCCCTGTAAGGTGTTATTTTTTATAATGATGTTGCTAAGATTTTATTGCAGACTGGAATATATAAAATTTACTTCATTCGTTGCTTCTTCATTTTTCTTTGTGGTGAATATTCTCATTGAAAGGAGTGGTATTAAGTAGGTTAGCTTTTTGAAAGAATCCTAATTTTCCCTTAAAATTTCATTAAGTTAAGATGTTGAAATTAACACTTTTGTTTTTTTAATTCTTTCCAAAGGTCTGTAAACAGATTTGGCTAGGATTATTTGATGATAGATCTTCAGCAATTCCAGACTTCAGGGATCCACAAAAAGTGAAAGAGTTCCTACAAGAAAAGTATGAAAAGAAAAGATGGTGAGTGAATAGTTTGTATTTAGAGCAAAGGCTCCCAAACTCACATTAATTATGGGTAAGATGAATCTGAAAAGGAAGGAAGGAAGGAAATAGGTAGATAGGAAATAAGGAAATAGGTATGTAGGTAGATAGATCCTCATTATATTCTGGCATTTTATTGGATTTGGTTTCTAAAAGCCTTGACTTCTACTTAAGTCACCTGTGTTTAGCAGCAGCTTGTTCCTTAATCCCAGGCCTCCTACCCTTTTTTGGAAAGTTAGGGATCCTTCCTTCTAATCCTTCTGTAGTCCTATTAGCTTCTCAAGACATTCTAGTTTTATACAGCCTCTTTCTTTAAAATCGTCATTCGTTTAGCAAGTATTTGGCATCTTTTATATACTAAGCACTATGCTAAAGCTCTTGTGTAGTAATCCATCCACTTAATTGCATTTTGCAGTAAGTCTTTGATTGAAATATCCTCACTTCTCACCCAAGAAATCATTTTACTACCTGGTTAAGAAGGGAGCGTTTATGCTCCCCTGACTAAATCCATCAGATGTTAATTTTTAAAAAGAAGTTAAAACAGGTTGGACATATGGCTAGTAAAGCCCTTTAAAAAGCAGAGCAGGAAATACATCTATAAAACTATATTCAGCTACTCTGGAGTCGTCATTTTTAGCTATATGAACACAATTTAATTCAGTTTACTAAGACTCTTTATTCAGTGGTATATATTTCCTTCTTGGGGGGTTAAGAAAATTAAGGAGAGAGTCACAAATAGGGGGAATAGATAAGGAGGAAGTAAATGGTTTCTTGTTTTCCCGAGGAGCTGTATTTTAACCCTGGGGATCCTGAGGAGGGAGTACTTGCTGTGGGTCATGGGTGACATATCTCTACTTGTATTCAGTGAGCACAGTAGAAAGAAGTGGCTTTGATTTGTGTGCTCTACGAACTTTGGATTCTTACTGTTTCTAGAAGAGACTACTTTTTGCAAGGCAAGATTAGTCACAGCCAGGGGCTACATTCAGCGGCACTAGATGCCTTCAGTATGAAGGGAGATAAAAACATACTAGTACAATTTTAAAAGATTTTATTTATTTATTTGAGAGAGAGTGAGAGAGAGCATGAGAGCCAGGCGAGGGGCAGAGGGAGAAGCAGATTCCACACTGAGCAGGGAGTCTGATGCAGGGCTTGATCCCGGGACTCCGGGATCATGACCTGAGCTGAAGTTGGGCGCTTAACCGACTGAGCCACTCAGGCACCCCCATACTAGTAAAATTTTAGATGAAGAAAGAAGAAAATCTTTCAGGGTGGAGTAATAGTAAAAACATGGTGGCATAAATGATTCTCTTAAAATGGAGTGTAAAATTACCCTTCTATCATTTCAGCTCTTAATTTCCGAGATCTTGTATCCTGTAGTTAGACCTTTCTCCTTGCATAGCTATAGCCTAATTTTGATTTTCCCAACAGTTTTACCAGCTCAGAAAGTTAGTTTGAATAGAATTTAGCTGGGATTTCAGATGGTTTATTTTTCAACTAGCAAAAGAAAAGTGTGCATGAGTAAGACTTAATAGATTTAAAACCATTGATTCCCTTCTTGCATTTATGATGGTAATAATTATAAAATTAGTAATTCAGACTATAACCCAAATAACTGTAAACCTCAAATAATTATAATTCATGTTACTTCCTGAGAAACAGGGTAGTAATGACAAGAATAATACAAATACACACTTGAACGGTGGGCACCTAGAGGGAGTGACCCACTGGCCACCCACAGTGGCCAGGCCCTGTGCATTTTAAACTCACACTTCTGCATCCCTGGGACATGTAATGAGAGAGCAGTGCAGTGGGTTTTTAACATGACATAAGCACTATCTAAATGCAGTCTCCCTAAAAATCCTCACTGTACTTAACACCTTGAGGTTATTGTTGTGTTAGATCTGAAGGGGTTTTGAAATTGTTAGATCAGTTTTCAAACTCACTTCTATGCTACACAAGCCTAGCTTCTTTACTTTTAGTCAGATGAATATTTTGAACCAAATAGTATTATCTGGTTTTATCCTTTGATAAAACTTGATATCCTCAGTGAATATACCAGATTATGGGAAAGCATAACTTCCTGTTTCCATTTTCATATCACATCTGTTCCATTTACTGGGAAAGCAGTGTATTGTTTGTCATTATTATATAATTTGATAGGAGCTAACACTTAGTAGCTAATATACCTATACCAGGAACTGTTCTAAGTATTTACAAATGTTAACTCAGTTATACCTCCTAGCAACTATATCTCCATTTTATAGATGAAAAATTGGAGGCACAAAGGGTGAAGTAGTTTGCCCTAGGTTTCATAGCTATTGAGTGGTAGAGCTGGGATTTGAACTCTGTCTCTAGAATATATAGGTGCTCTTAACCACTGTGTTTTCCTACTCCCCCATGTGATACGGGGGGTGGGGGTGGAGAGAAGGGTAGAGGGGGACAAAACCTAGAAATAGAACTAAAGCTCTCGCGTGATCCCAGCCCTAGAGATTAGCATTGGCAGTGTTTGGGCATTATGTTCTTACTGCCTCTCTTTCCTTTCTTTACTCTCTTCCTCCTGTAAATCTTGTACTTACATGACTGAGATCAAACCTGAAAGACCTGTAGTCTTAGGGACATCTTTCCGTGTTAGAACAAGAGTAGCTATGTAGCATTCTGTTATACAAATGTTAACATATAACCCCTTTAAGTATTTTTCTCCTGATGAATGTTTGATATGTAGCTAATTTTTTGAAATTATAAAGAGAGCTGTGATAACATGCATGCCCATGTATCTGTGTTACTTACCAATTAATCCCAAAGGAGAAGTTTCTGGAAGTTGTACTTCTGGGACACAGAGCATACCTATTTATAATATTTTAGTAGGAAATAACAAAATTTATAAAATTTTGCTTGGAGTAAATGTGAAATTTTAATTTGCATTTTTATGAGGTTACAAGTGTTTTCATTTCTATGTCTCCATTTGTGAATTGTTTCTGCTTATTTAAAAATTGCATTGTTGATCTTATTCTCCTAGATTTGTAATATACTTTTATATTTTAGACTGTTAACTGTAATATAATAAATATTTTCCCATTCTTCCGCTCTCTTCCCAAATGTTATTTATGATCTTATGATAGTTTAGTTTTTAAAAAATTAGTTTTAACTGTTCATCATGATGCTTAACTATAGGTCCTCTTTTGCTAAAAAAAAAAAAAAGTTATTTTATTTTCTTAGAAAAATTGTAAGTAAATAATTGAAACAAGTTTTGTGGTTAGTCTTTATTACCCTTTCTGAGTATTTCAATTAAGTGCAGTCTTAAGCTATCAATTCTAAGAGGGTTTTGAAATAAGATTAATGTTGAAGTAGTCTCGTAAAAAAATGAGAATTAAGTTTATCATTTTTAAGCATAGTATTCCCTACATTTTTCTTAGGTAACTGCCTGCTTAATTTTTCATGTTTTAGGTATGTCCCTCCAGAACAAGCCAAAGTGGTGGCATCAGTTCATGCATCTATTTCAGGGTCCTCTGCCAGTAGCACAAGCAGCACACCTGAGGTCAAACCACTGAAGTCTCTCCTAGGAGATTCAGCACCAGCACTGCACTTAAATAAGGGCACGCCTAGTCAGGTGAGTAGTCTGAAGGCTTTGTAGAGGCTTCTACTTCAGGAGGATAGTGAGCATCATGAATTTGACAGTTCTTTAAGACAATAGCATAAACCTATATGCCAGCAGCATTCTGTCCTGAAGGTTTATAATACATTAAAAGAATCTTGGTTAAGTGGTTGGGAGGTGCATATTTTTGTTCTCTTTTGCTATGTAAATTAGTTTCTTCGAATGCTCCACAGGTTTGTAAAGGTATACAGGAATGTTGTTAATAGCTAGCTGTCATATAACTTACATTTAGTAAAACCTGACTGTATGGGGACCATCAGAGTTAGAGCAGTATAGTCTCTGTGATGGACTTTTACAAGAAGGAATTTCTTAAGCAGTAGAATTTTCTCCCTGCCTGGTTGTGAAGCATGTTTATCATCGAAATACAGGTGGCTTTGCATTACATACCTTATTTTAAAAAACTAAACAGACTGAAGTCTTTTCATAACTTGGTAAAAAAGTTAGTGTTTCTGCACTTTATTACAATTGACTGAGCTGTGACAAATTTTTTCCTGTCTGGCTTTACAACGTCTGCCCTACACAAGAATGGTTCTGAGGCAGAGTACTACTTGAATGAAAGCCTACCCTTTTTAATAATGCGCACTCGGGCATCTGGATAAAATTACTCAGTTTTCACAAGAGGTTTGAGTCAAAAATAAAGAGAAGGGTTAAGTCAGTATGTTGTACTCTTCCCATCATGTAAAGGATGTGTTTTGTGAAAGTCTTATCATTGCTCTCTTAGCAGTAAGTCTGCCTTGTGTTAGAAGGTGTAACAACTGTTGTAATACAGTATTTTTTTGCCTTTGCCTTTGTACTTAGAATTGAGAGATAATTTGGAAATAGATGTTGAAAATTTGTGCTTTTCAAAAAATCGCAAAGTATTCAAAACTACAAATAAAAGATTATGTAATCTTTAAAACTATGTTTTAAACTTGGTGGATTGGAAATAGTATTAGAAAAATGTAGCACATCTGACCAGAAGCTCTTTATAGTTAATATGTGGTTTATAGTCTCCAGTTGTAGGTCGCTCTCAAGGGCAGCAGCAGGAAAAGAAGCAGTTTGACCTTTTAAGTGATCTTGGCTCAGACATCTTTGCTGCTCCAGCACCTCAGTCAACAGCTACAGCCAATTTTGCTAACTTTGCACATTTCAACAGTCACGCAGGTACGTGTGTTTTTCCCAACAGCTTTTTGCCAGACGCATATATATAGCACTGAGAAACATCCATTCTTTTTAAAACTTAAATATCAGTAAATGTGTTCTATTGAGGGGTGGGCCCTCATAGCTGTTGACGTGTAATACGTAGCCATGTAACCCTGGTGCTTTTTTAATCACAGAAGAGATTATACTTAATGTCAGATACTGACATGACCTCTTTCCAAAGAAAAATGGGGAAAGATTTTTTAATGTATTTTTTCACCCTTTTAATATGGAAAATTGCAAATATTCAGAAGTGACCAGATAATAGAACCATTGTGTACTCATTGCTTATGCCTAATCTGGTTTCATTTGTCATTCTATTCCTTACATTGCTCCTCTTAATTATTTTGAAGCAATTTTAGATATATTTGTTTATCCCTAAATATTTTATATGTATCTATAAAACAGAAGAACAAACATAACCACAGTAGTGTTATCATTCCCTAACTAATAATAATAATAATTATTATAACAATAATTATTATTATTTATTAGTCACTATTCAAATTTTCCATTCCAGTTCAGACAAACACATACAGAGTTTATTCAAATAAGGTGTACACACTGCACTTGGGAGATATATCACATAGTCTGTGGGTTCTTCCTCCATCTCTATTTTCTCCTCTTTGTTGAAGAAATCAGGTTATTTGTCCTGTAGAGTATGTAGTTGATTTTACTCTGAATTTGTTGATTGCACCACTGTGGGGTCCCTTGACAGGTTCCTCTCTCTGTGTTCTCTGTACATTGATAGTTGGTTCTAGATACATGATCTGTTACAGGTTATTCTTTTGGCGGGGTGCAGACCTGCTACTTACAGTTTAAGAGGCACGTATTATTGATGGTTTCTGTTTTTGTAATGTGAGCTGTTGATGCTCCGTGCCTGGGTCCATTATGCAAAATGTTGATATTCTAAATTTATCATTCCTTCATTTATGAGCTGAAATATTTCTTCAAAAATCTTCGGTTATCCAATGGTATAATTTGTATAGGAAAGTTAATATATGACTGATTCTGACCAGTCACATATCAGAATGAGTTGAAACCCCACCATATTTTAATGATCTGTTTTTTGTTTCATATCATTATGGATTCATAGATTTAACATTTGCTACATCTCAAATCTGTTGTTATTATTATCTTTATTGATGTTCATATTATCCCATCTTTAGAGTAGCAGTATCTTCAGGTTGGCTGTAAAAGATATGACTTCTTTTTTTATTCCCAGACTTACCATGTTTGTTACAAAGAGTTAAATGTACTTCACCAGAAATTAGAAATTATGGAGTTTTGTTTTGTAAATGAATATATAAACCTTGCAGTTACCTAAGTAATATTTAAAAATTGATTATTAAAGTATAGATGAAGTCATTTGTGCCTTTCTAATTGTAATAGTAAATAATTATAATGGACAGTGAAATGGCATAATGTGGTGAGAAGAAATAGGCTTTGGAGTGAGAATGGAGTCAGTCTTTAGAGTTGTTTCTTTATGCTTCCTTCTACTTTTTTTAATAAGGTCTGAAACAAATAATACATTATATGTTAAAAAAAAGAAGATAGCAGGAAGGGAAAAATGAAGGGGGTGGAAATCGGAGGGGGAGACGAACCATGAGAGACTATGGACTCTGAGAAACAAACTGAGGGTTCTAGAGGGGAGGGGGGTGGGAGGATGGGTTAGCCTGGTGATGGGTATTGAGGAGGGCACATACTGCATGGAGCACTGGGTGTTATACACAAACAATGAATCATGGAACACTACCTCCAAAACTAATGATGTAATGTATGGTGATTAACATAGCATAATAAAATTAAAAAAAAAAAAGAAAAATAAGGTCCGATGTAAACGGTCTGAAAGCCTACATTGTATGTATCAGAGATATGTGTGAAATAATCTTTTGGATGCCAGTAAGCTTTGATGTGTATGTAACAGAAAATTTACCTGTCTGCATTTGTGAATGGTTGAGTAAGCATCAAACCGAATGTGGAGCACTAAAATTAAGAATTGATTTAGTCATTTTGTAGCCCTTTTATTTGATTATTTGAAACTTTGCTTTATATTTTTGCATGACTGTATGGGGTATTAGCTAATGTTTTTTATTGTTTCTTTGTCACTGATTTTCATAACTTTATATAATCAGGAAAAATTCACGACTATCTTTCTAAAACTTGTATTTCACTATTTTGTGAGCATAGCAGAAACTAGCACTTACAGAATTGATTTCCTGTTTGTATTTTAGAACTTATTTTACCTTCTTTTACTCACCTGTGAGATTGTGATACTGTTCGTCTTTTTAATTTGATGACCTGGCTTATATAGTTGGATAATAATGGTATAAAGTGTAACATATATACATATATATATATATACACACACACATACACACCCAAAATGTACTGTTTAAGATAGTTTGAAAAATTATGGAAAAGCTGCTCTTCAGCCACATTTCTTTCTAGCAAGCATTAAAGGAACTTTTTCTTTTAAATATTAATGAGAAAAAAATAAATATTAATGAAAGGATTTTCTAAGGGCCTGCTACAGGAGGAAATTATGGTGTGACTTACATAAGTTTGTGTGTGTGTTTGCTTTAAAAAGGGATCCTAGGATGAAGAGGATCTCTTTTTCAGCAAAGATTGTACTGAGAAGGGTAAGAAGTCAGGAAGCTTAAGATGTTGGGGCTGTGATAGGTTTCCCTTCTGTGTTAGCTGTGCAGCGAAAAGCCCAGGAAACCAGGGGAGACTTTTTCCCCTTCACCCTCCAGATGGGTAGCCAGTCTCCCGTGACCAAAGAGGAGCCCCAGCTTTCTGTTGCCCCCTGTTCCTTTTGAATGCTGGCAAAAGGAGTTGAAGAATCAAAGAATATAGAGTAAGCCTTCTGTAATTCATGAATAGTTTGCATTTATCTCAGTTTTACACTTACTGATACATAATTTGAAGTGACTGGTAACTACCAAGCTCTTTTGTAAATTTGCGACTTATTTCATGTTTCCCTTATGTTTTTGTCTTTAAATGCAATTTGTGAATATTCACCGTTCAGGGAATTAATGCTGTATTCTTCCAGGTAGCCTTGTTAGCCAGAAATAGTTACACAGGTCATTGCAGCTCTACAAGCTGCTTGGTACCATGATTTTACTCATAGCATCAGTAACTCCTTTAAAATGCTCTTTGGAAATAATAGCCATTTTTTTAATTGTAGAATATGTTAAAGAAAAAAGGAAAGAAATGAAACCTGTAATTTTATCAGATTGTTAGAAGATTGTAGATCTTAACTATTTTGTCTCTTTTCCACATGTGATGGAAATGGTAGGAAAGATGGGTCTGTGAGGATATAGTTTAATAACCATGTCAGTTGGGTCAGGTTGCCTAAGAGGAGTAGTTTTTCAGCCTAAAGTTCTTATTTACAAATGCACACTCAAATCACCTTTTTTTAAAAAAAAAACTCCATTTGATTCCAGAATAAAATATATACACATGCTACAAGAAGAAGCTAATAAAATTATTCATTTATTTCCTCTTTTTCCATTCTGTCTTTTCCCCTAGCCTTTACAAGAACCCTGAATTTTTATTTTTCCACGTATGGCCCACAAATATAAAGTCATTGATAGCTGAGTTGGCACCCTGAAATTTTCATGTGTTTTTTTTTAAGGTTTTTTTTTTTTTTTTTTTTAATTTGTTTATTAGAGAGAGAGAGAGGGCATGTGAGCGAGCATGCATGCAGCAGGTGGAGGGGGGCAGGGAGAGCATCCTCAAGCAGAGTCTCCCAAGAGATCATGACCTGAGCCAAAACCTAAGAGTTGGATGCCCAACCAACTGAGTTACCCAGGCACCTCTTAAAAAACCTTTTAAGGTGAAAATTTTCTCATGTACAGATTGATATGACGGAACTTTTAATAGCAAATGATAATTACTCCGATATGCCAATCTAGTTAGCATTATTTTATAGGGAAACCTGTTATGTTTTCAGATAATTTAATGGCTTAAAAGCCAAACGTCTTCACCCTTCCTCTGAACATCCTGGCTGACGTGGTATGTGAGGATGTGTATCAGTGGTGGGATTATTGCTGTGTTCAGGAAAAGTCATCTTCTACAGAGGTACTTACTCAGTTAGAAACATAATTAACCTACAGAATTTAATAGTTAACTTTGCTTGGTTGGTAGTAAACCTATCACAAACCTATGAACTATAAACGGTCATTGATTTTTGTCACACCTTGTACTAGGGATGGATGTTAAACTTCATTGTCTTGCCACCCAGTTAACACAAGTGAGTAATATAATGCATTGTGGAAGGAACCACATGCAAAGGGGGATGTTCTAATCCCCTGTTGACACATGGACATACAGGCTCAGGACTACCAGATAACACTGATTTTCTTTTAAGAGAAGCAAGAAAGCTTGTTTATTTAATGTGCGGTGTTCTAAGTGTTGGGGTTGATGAAAAAGAATTTAAATATGTAGGTGAAACAAATTCAGCTGAATTTGATGAAGGCAGTCAGTTTCTGTCTCTGGTCTCTACGTTTATCTTCCTTTCTCATAAGTACCCTATCTCACTGGAGAGGAAAGACAATTCTCAGCGAGATTTAGGCTCATTAACTTTAGTGCCTTAAAGTCTTAAACTGAGATTACTTCTTTGTGCTTTTTGAGATAAGATTATATTTAAAAAGCATCTTTACTGTTTTGTTACATTCTGTTCAGTTTATATTTCTTTGTATAGAGATTGCTTGAGGTTCCAGATTAGTAATTTTTGTTATTATTGAATTTATTAGTGTTTAATTTCCAGAATTGTGGTTTCTAAAATGTCATTCGACAGTACTTATCAATTTTTAAAAGTTACTATAACCATTTGTTGAAGACACTGAGTAGATACAATGTCTCCATATAAAAACTGAAAGAAGTATTACAAAGTCCTGCTTTGCTATAATGAATAGATACTTGATTAACGTGTCTGGTGCTCCAGTTGGAAAACACCAGTGTTTACAAATGTGATAAAATAGACTTGACTAACAAAATGGATTGTTGAACTGATTTGTTTCCTGATGATGTTTGAAACATGTTAAAATATATATTTTCCCTATAATGGTCTAAATGTAAGTTAAATATAGAGTATGTATTATTATAGACTACATATTCACATATATTCGAGGTTATAAGTGATAAACCAGCTTAGGGACCTAATTCCTTTTTCTCCAATGTATAGATGCATTTCATTTATTCACAGATGTACAGGTAAATTGTTCAGGAAACTTAGAACTTGTCTTTTGAAATATAACCCACTCTAAATTTGAGAACTTCCTATACCATATTCTTTTATGCTTTTGGTTGATATATTATCTATATGTTAAATATTCGACTTCTTTTGTCTTTTAGTAGAATTTTCCTCTTCTGGGCCTAGTATTCCACAGTTCTTAAAAATTTATTCCTGTTGTCTTATAAGTTATAGAGTCATACTGCTGGATTTGCAAGTACAGGTCATTTAGTGAATCCTTTTGTTTTGCTAGTGAAAAAACTGGTAGAGCCTGAGCAATTGAGGGACTTGTCCAAGGCTGTACAGTTTTTATGTTAGGATGGAATTCTCTGATTATTTTGGATTCCCTTTTCACAAACTTATTTGATTATACTAAATGGTAACTGGGTTTAAACTTATATTTATTATTTAAACTTGTGTCGATATTTCTTTCAAAATATTTTTCAATATATTGATCCTTTAATTATTTATTAGTATATCTTTCATTGTGTTTATTTTTGGGAAAGTAAAATCTCAGCTGATAAATTGAATCTTATTATGTTAATTAGAAATAATAACAAAAGATTTCAGAGTGTCCAGAAAATACAAAATTTATTTTGTTACATGATAAGCAGCCTTTTAATTTAGATACCTCTGTGTAATGTTTGAGAGCTTGGACGAATGTGTTTAGAAAAGGTGTTCAAGAACAAAGTATGAGCAGTGATACGTATATATAGCATAGCATTTCCACCTCTCAGAAGTGCTGGATGTGAGGACGTAGGAAGGGAAGTGGCTTAGGTGTCTAGTAAAAGGAGGTCTACTTTAGGTGCATTTCCCCCTGCTGCACTCATACCCTTTCAGATAGACACAAAAGAGTAATTACATAAAATGCTATAAGTTTTCCTGATTATCTTCCTAGAATAATATTTTACTTTGTTAGTAGAAAATTTCTTGTTTAGTAACTTTTTTTGGTTTGTATAAATTAGAATACATATTTATTGCAAAAGCTTAGTAAACTTAAGCAAAGGAGAAAATGATACCAATCTGAAAACTCACTACTTTTGTTAACGAAAATGCAGATTTTCTGTGCCCGTGATACGATGCTAACAAAATTGGCAAATGAAAATGTATTTGGAATTTATTAACCTGTTTATCTTATTTACTTTGTCATAAGCATTTTTGAATAGGACTACGTATTCTATGCGTTTTTTTTTTTTAAATGGCTGCCTTATATTTCTTTGTATGATGTTTCATAATATATTTAAGTGATCCCTCATTACTGGCCATTTGAGTTTTTTAATTTTTTTCATTATTATAAAACACATGTTGTTTAGTTGTTAGATGTAGCCATATTCATTTACAAGATTATTCCTTTATGAAAACTTCCTTGAAGTGAAATTGCCTGCAAAGGATTTAAAGTGGCTGACCTTTACTATGTTGATGGCATTTAACCTTTATCTTTTGGGCATGCTTTTCATTCTTCCCACTTAGCATTCCCTCTCCTGCATACCAACCACTTCTCATCATATTCTCTATAAAAAGTTTATTCAGCATCCGTTTTAGCCTTTAAAAAAAAGTCTTTTGAATTATTTTACTTAGCTACATATTTTAAGTTTAGAGAAGCCTAAAAATTTGCTCTTATGTTGATGATCTGTGGGAAAAAAGCAGTTGGTCTTTTTCACTGAGTCTGAAGTACACTAATGTTATAAATTTTACTGTTTTCATCATTCCTCAAATTTTAGTATGTGTGAAGAATGGCAGGCTTCTAAACAGAATGTGGATATCTTTGATTTATTTGACAATCATGTCGTTGTTAAACATTCAATTTTTTCATTTTTATATGCCATGGTGTAAAATAGTTGTAAACTTAGAAAAAAGCCAAAAAGAATATTTAACCTTCTTTGTATCATTATTTGAGATTCACATAGCTGATGAATCACTTACTACCATTTTAAATCTGAATTTTCCAGAATGTAATCTATATCCTGCATCTCTGTTTGCTTTACTGTAACTCATGTATTTAATGCTCTTAGAGTGTCCTTTAATAGAATCACTTTTACTGTACTATTCCTGAGGTTATTCAAAGGGTACTGTGTACACATTTATCATTATACAAAGTGTTTTGGGGGAAATTTTTGGATACTTTTTAATGAATTGCTTGAAACTGGGTTAAATAAACACTGGTAGGATTTAAGATTTGATTTCTAAATGAATTCTCTTTAAAGTGAGTTGTGAGACAGAAACTTTTCATAAAATTTCATTTGTCATATTTTTCATTTATAATTTTCATATTCATTAACATATATTGTTCCTTACCATTTACAGCTCAGAATTCTGCAAATGCAGATTTTGCAAACTTTGATGCATTTGGACAGTCTAGTGGTTCGAGTAATTTTGGAGGTTTCCCCACAGCGAGTCACTCTCCTTTTCAGCCCCAAACTACAGGTAGAGCTTCTCCAGCATTATGCTTTAATGTTTACTTTGAAACACAAAACTCTCTAGATATAGTTTGAAAAATTATTCTAAACTTAAATTCTATAATTATTTGATTTTCAAATAGTTCTATCCTTATAAAGCTCTGGGGAAACCTGAAATCTTTTTTTCTATGTTCATCTGGGTTTTTTTTGTTTTTTTTTTTAACTTTCTGGTGTGTTGTCTAATTCACAGTGCCTATTCTCTTCCTTTTCCTGCATATGAATCTTCCTTAAATTTCTTTATACACAGGAGCATTACAGTGCTAAAAATTTGTTAAATTCACAGAGCACATTGAATAAAGGAAGCTGATGGATCGCTTCCATACAAATAAAAGTAATTTTCAGGGCAGCAAGCTTGAGAAGATAAATACTGGTAGTCAAAAGGAGATCATTGAACAGTCACTCTAATCGGACTGGAAATAGTTTTCTGTGCAGGAATCGGTCTTTAAGCATTGAGTACTCTCCCATAAACTGTATTGTTTTCAGAATCTCATTGAACCCTCCTTTAGATCTTTGGCTGATTATTTTTCTTTCAACTTTTAACTCTGTGTATTGTCTTAAAGACTTTTCTTTCAATTTTCTTTTTTTTTCTTCTTTAAATTCCATCATTTACATAATTTCTGGCTGTCCAGCATTTAGAATGCTTTCATCTAGCTGCAGTTTTGGTGAATTTACTTCAGCTTTTCCTCTCCAGGCTTCCAACAGTAAGTTCTGTTGTCAAGTAGGCATCTTTTACTAATTTGTACGTTTTATGTTGTTTCATGGATTTTTCAATTATAGAATGTTACTCATCTCTTAATGATAATCATTCTGAAATTCTCACTTTTATTCTCTCTTCACTATTACTAAACTCAGATTTAGAGAACACAGTGGTATACAATAAAAGAGTTGATTTAATAATTTAGTTTTTAATAATTTGAAGTAAATTTCATCATACAAATTTTGAAAGCTTAGTATTACATATTTTGTTCACCAGCTACTTGTAACAGATCACAATGTTAAATACCAACACACCTTACTTAGTTTTGATTGAAAACAACTGGAGTTTAATTCCTGAAAGAAATTTTATCAGTATAAATTTTACAATGTCTGTAATACTAATTGATGGTAAAGTGTTTGTGTTCTCTTTTTTAAAATAGGGCTGTATCTTTCTGTTTTTTAAAATATCTGTAATTGTGCTTTGCTATCATTTAATATATAGGTATATGTATATACTATTTTGATTGCTGAAACTAATATGTAGGTGTAAAGAGCTAATACCAACAGTGTAGCATCAAAAGCATAGAAAGAAATAGTCTGGCTTTAGTCTTTTGATAGTACTTCAGGGAAGTTTCTAGAGTATAGAACAGTCTTTAAAATCTTAGCAGAATTAGTGACCATTAGGTGAATTGTGATCTATAAATTAAAAAATTGGTATGATATTTAGATTATACATTGTGTACTATAATTTTTATTCCTTAAACTATATAATAGGGCATGATTTTACTGAGGACAATCATGATATTATATGTACATTAAATTATTATGTGGAATTAAATATTAGCTCTTTAAGTAAAATAAGCCTAAAGCTCAAAGACCACTTTTTAAGATATTGTGGCTCAAAATAGTACATCTTAAACATTTTAAATCTCTACCCTGGGATTTGTTTCAACCATGTCTCTTTTGGAGCTACAAGAGCTTATAGTATACTTTGCGTCTTGCTTATGGAGTCCATTTAGGGAGAACTAGTAAAAGGTGATAGTATATAGATAGCTGAATAGTTTGTAAAATAACTGAGTCTCAAACCCGGTAGCAAGGTGTTACTCTTCTGTGAATTATAGTCTTTACTTGAGGGTAGATAATTACACATAGTAACTTGTTACCCTGCATGTTGCCAGGGCCTTTGAAAATGTAGTTTCTCAAATTATAAAAAGTCCTGTGTAGATGATTAAAATTAAATGCCTTTTGCCAGTAGAATTGCTTATAGAACACTTAATTAAGAAAGAAATCATATAATCTATCAAAGGATTTTAGGAGAAGTCTAGAAATTTCAAGTGTTTTGTTTATTCTGTTACAGGTGGAAGTGCTGGATCAGTAAATGCTAATTTTGCTCATTTTGATAACTTCCCCAAATCCTCCAGTGCTGATTTTGGAACCTTCAATACTTCCCAGAGTCATCAAACAGCATCAGCTATTAGTAAAGTTTCAACGAACAAAGCTGGTCTACAGACTACAGACAAATATGCAGCACTTGCTAATTTAGACAATATCTTCAGTGCTGGGCAAGGTATTAAACTTTAAACAAAATAAATACAAATTTGTATATTAAACAGTCCTCTAGATTTGGTTGCATTTATTACAATTTAAGGTCATTATGCTTTTCATAGTTGTGAAGAAATTTTCTCTATACTAAAGGTTCATGACTATTTCCCATATTTTGAATGTGAAATAATCCAATAATAGGCCTTTTGGAAGGCCTCGAAACTATTTGTAGACTTCTAATTTTAAAAGGAAGTAATTGACAAAATTGAATTTTGTCTTAGAAAGCATGCTTCACTGTTGGAAGGCCATAGAGGGCCAACATATCCTATTAATAGTGCTGATTGGAGGGTTATATGGTGGTTTTTGTAATATATTCGTTTTGAACTATTTTTACTATTACTATGTTGGTATTTTAAAAAAACCAAACCCGTTATTTTTACAGTGTATTTTTATACCTGGTTTTGATCTTAAGCCCCAGTATTTTGCCTCTCAAAATGCATAGTGTGGTTGAGAACAGCAGAGGTCTGTGTTTGGACTGGAGTCTGCATCCTGATCTCTGACCGTGCTTTCTCAGCTCCAAAATGCGGGTAGTAATAGCATTGAACTCATATGTGTTACTGTATCTCAGTCATTTAGAACAGCGCCTGGCACATGATAAGTGCTGTGTAAATGTCTCCTCTTAATACTGTCTCTAATTTTTTCATGGACAGCCCTGGCAAAACGATACTGTTAATGGGTTCACATTGGGTCTAGCGTTTTATAAACTTGTATGTTCACTTGAATGAGAATCACCTGTTCTGGAGACGTTAATGTAGCACTTTGAGAATATGTTCTTTATACATAAGCTAGACATGTTATTGGTACAGAGTGTTCGTTTTTGTTACAGAAACAGTATTTTGTCTCTACCGCAGTGGTACCGGTAGCAACAAATCTTGTCCGATGGTTTCTAGGTAGTTTATTACGTAAGACCGTAGAGTCCTGTCTCTTTATTTACTTAGCTTTAAATCGGTTTTAAATTTACACGTGTTTCATGGCAAATGTGGTTGATAAATTGAAAGCATAACTAAGTTTTCAGTGTAATTTGTTTTTGTTCGTTTATAGGTGGTGATCAGGGGAGTGGCTTTGGGACCGCAGGTAAAGCTCCTGTTGGTTCTGTGGTTTCAGTTCCCAGTCAGTCGAGTGCATCCTCAGACAAATATGCAGCCCTGGCAGAACTAGACAGCGTTTTCAGCTCTGCAGCCACTTCCAGTAACGCATATACTTCCACAAGTAATGCTAGCAGGTACCTTGTCTCAGTCAATGTTCCTGCTTCATGTTGCATCTTTTTTTTTCAACTCTGAATAATAATGTTAAATAATGACTGGGGACATATTTTTTAAATTCTTGAATATTTTTGTAGTTTGCAGAAACTGAGTTTAATTTATTAATTAAAATATCCTTGACTTTTTATTTAATCAAAGTTTTTGTTACTTTTCTTCCTTGAACACGAAAGTGTAATTGAGAGTATGTACACATCTCAGAGTGAGGGGTTATATACAGATTTATTTATACTGAGCAGAAAATCCATTTAGCAAATTAGATACTTTTATCTTAGTCATGAAGACTAAACACTGTAAGTAACATGTTGTAGCTTTAGTTGTAAATAAACATTTTTAGAAATGTTTGCAAGAGAACCCAAGACCCAATTCTGTATCTCGTCAGTGTCCTACTAGTATTAACACATAGATATGTCCTTAACTGTGTTCAAATATATCTGATGTGAGGGACTTCTTGGCAGCAGGAAGTCTTAACACATTATAGCAGCAATAGATCTTTAAAAACTCTTACAGTTGTAACTTCTACATTTCTGAAGGAAACAGATGCAGAAGTATAGGTGACCTACCATGCAGTGCTTTATCCGTCTCTTTGTTTTCCATCCTGCAGACTTGTCTCTTCTTTCTTCTGTTATCTGAGTAGCTTTTTGTTTCCCTTTAGCATCTTTTCTAGAGAGAAATGGGAGGATTGTAACACTAACTACTTGGACTCTCCAGTAGTTAATTTTCTATATGCCAAACAGGAAAAATTAAATCAAAGAATAAAGTTTAGAGTATTTATATATATCTTGTTTCATTAAGATTGTCTGTGTTAGACATATATAATAGTGATCTATAGCAAGGTGACCATAAAGTCTGGAAACATAGGTATACATAAATGGTTTATTGATATTATATTACCGTGTATTAGTGGTTCACAAAGTGTGGTCCATGGAACATTTGGGGTACCTGAGACCCTTTCAAGGGGTCTTTGAAGTTCAAATGATACTCACAATAATTCTGACAGGTTATTTGTGTTTTTAGTGTTTGACATTTGTATTGATGGTGCAAAAACAGTGACAAGTAAAAACTTGCCAGCACTTTAGCACAAATTAAGACCACGACACCAAACTGTACTAGTAGTCATCTAATAGTCATTATATTTCTTACCACCACACATTTCAGTTTTACTTGTGAATAGTCTTTCTTATGAATATTCTTTTTTTTTTTAAATGAGGTATAATTGGTATATAACATTGACTTCAGGTGTACAACATAATGATTTGATGTTTGTGTATATTGTGAAATGATCATGTAAATGTAGTTACTATCCGTCCCTATACAGAGCTCACTTTTAGGATTTACTCTCTTTATAACTTTCAAGTATGCACTATAATATTATTGACTATAGTCACTGTGCTGTACATTACTTCCCTATGACTTATTTATATATTTTAACAAATATTCTTGATGAAACCGTAAAAAAAATTAATTTTACTGAGACGCCTGGGCGGCTCAGTTGGTTAAACGTCCGACTCTTGGTTTTAGCTTGGGTCATGATCTCATGGATGGTGGGATGGAGCCCCACGTCGGGCTCTGAGCTGGGTGGGGAGTCAGCTTGAGATCTCTCCCTCTTTCTCTCTCTCTCTCTGCCCCCCCATTCTCTCTCTCAAATAAATCTTTTTAAAAAATCTCATTTTATTAAATATTGATCCTTAAATAATGTCCTAACTTTCTGTGTGTTCAAGTAAGGTATGTATCAAGTAGTTTCTGCTGCATATTGAAGTACGGTGGGTGACTTGGGGGCAGTCGGCTTGTGTGGTTGTTTGAGTTGTGGAATGAACCAGCCACATATAATAATGGATATATCCATTGTTTTATGGAACACTGGTTATTTTATGGAACACTGGTTTTCCTTAAAAGTAAGACTGACATACCATGGTTATTCAGATTTGGATTTTTGGCAGACATTTTCTCAAAAATGAAATATTTAAGTCTGTCACTTTAAGGAAAATAACTGATAAAATTCATACTTCCAAGCAAATATTAGAATTTTAGAAAATTTATTGGTTCCACCATGAGCTTGACAGCTTCACATTACTTTTTGATAAGATGAGTGGTGATATTAATGAATGTAAATTTTTGATTTTTACATAAAGAAATTGTTGACATTTAGAAGATTTGCATCAGATATTTTCCAAATGATATAAAATTGGTAAAAGATTCATTTAAAGTGCAAGATAGGTTAGTAGGTGTTACTTCAGTAGAGTGCAAAGGAGTTCATTGATATGATTTCAGATTCCATTTTGCATCTAACCATTAGTAAACTATCACTGTCATTTTGGGTATGATACCAAGGAAAGTATTCAGTTACCTGAAAAAGCTATTCAGATTCTCCTAGTTTGTCTACAGCCATACCACCCTGAATGTGCTCAGTCTCGTCAGATTCTCCTAGTTTGTTCAGCTAGGTGTCTGTGAGCACAGTTTTTCTTCTTATACTTTAAACAGTGTATCACAACAGGACAATCTTCTATTAAGGCAGCCATTGAAGGGATTTGCAGAAATACCATTGTGACTCTTAAGTTCCTTTGGTTTTAGAAAATAATAATTCTTTATCATAAAAATGCTACTATGTGAGCATGTAATAGCTTTATGGTTAATTTTAAAAGGATGAAATTTTTAAAAATTTCTGTTTTAATTTCTGTACTCTACATATTATTAATATACAGCACATCTACACAAAGACTCTTTGGGGTTCTCAGTAACTTCTCAAAATGTAAATGAGTCCTGAGATGTAAAGTTTAAGAACTGCTATGATATATGGTATGTTCAGTATTACCTGTTTCCACATTTTATGGCCACCCTGTAGACTGATTACCCTTGCTTTAAAAAAAATAAAAAGAACTCTTTCTGTTTTTGTTTCCAGCAGTGTTTTCGGAACAGTGCCAGTGGGTGCTTCGGCACAGACACAGCCCGCTTCTTCCAGTGTGCCTGCTCCCTTTGGAGGTAGTGTTTCTGGTACATAGACTGGTTTTTATAAAGAGCTTGTGTATATTGTATTGCATTTTCTTAGGAATACTGGAAGGCTATGAAAGCAACAATTTATTACCAGAAAGCTCTAATTTTCTGTCTTCATAAATGTATGCATAAATATTTTTAATAATTGAATACAAATATATTAGGATTTTATAGTGTATTTTTGTAATTTTTTAAAGCTACGCCTTCCACAAATCCATTTGTTGCTGCTGCTGGTCCTTCTGTGGCATCTTCTACAAATCCATTTCAGACCAATGCCAGAGGAGCAACAGGTAGGAAATAAATATGGATTATAGAACAGAAAACTTTGGAAAAGCTGTCTGTTTATTGCAAAGACACCATGGGAAGAACATCAGAAAATAAAGTTCTTCTTTCTTACTGTAGTGAATGGGAAGTGGATGGAAGAGCTTGTCCGTAAAGTGTACAGTAGCTGAAAGTTTATAAAATCCTGGACTTTCATATTTGAGAGGGACCCTAGCAGTTCTCTAGTGGCCCCCACGGCTCAGTCACAGCTTTCATTCTTCAGGTGAGGCAGCCCAAGCACGGAGGCGAGACTTCTTAGAGCCATGCAGCCACTTTGTGACCGAGATGGGACTTCTGAATGTAGTAATTCTGACTCATTTGGTGGTCTGGTTTTGGAATTACTGGTTATTACTCATTCAAGCTTAATAGGAAAAATTTATGAGAAGTTTTTTTTTGTTTGTGTTTTCCTCTTCATGAGATGGCAAAAAACGCATTAGCTTTGTTACATGAGGTCTTAGCAGTTAGGTCTTTTCTAGTGCTTCTCTCTTTTAGGGCATTCACATTTTTTAAGTTGTGCAAACCTGATTTGATTGGGATATAATATTTGAATATTTTCTCTTGATAATTTTTTAATCCTCTTTATTCCTTCCCTTTTTTCTTTTTGGTTCATGCTGCAAGCCAGCCACATAGTTTTCGTATTGCGCCTCTTTGATTTTTGTCCTGTCACCCTGAACACCAGAACTGTTTCCCAGTATCTTGGGGTGTCAGCAAATAAATGTGGTATAGCTTGAAACCCATTAAGGCCAGCTTTGTTTTGTGTACGTGTCTCAATAATTTTAGAACTAAAGCTTTAAGCATATAGCATATATTGATGTGAAATCTTGAAAGAGTAAGGTGCTTGTAACATAATTTGTGCCATAAGAATTGGTAATTATTAGCAAATCCGTGTCATTGGCAAGATTAGGAATTGTGGTAGTAGGAGTTTCTTCAGTCATAATTTGTTGGTATCTCACATAATAGATGTTTAATAAGTATTTTAATTTCACATAATTTTTTTAAAAAGTTTGTTTTAATTCAGGTATACCTAATCAGTGATTTAATTTCTGTTGTGTTTTGGATGGAAATATTCATCATTTACGATACATGTAACGTTTCTGTTTCTTAGCACATTATTTTGACTTGGTGGAATGAATATGTAAGATGTCTCTGGGCACATAGGATTCTGTACATTGTCTTATTTAGTCCTCTTAACTCTCATCAAATACACGTTGACAGCTGAGGGAAATGAAGCTCAGAAAAGTTAAGTGAATATGTTTTCGGTACAGCCAGACTTGTGTTCAGATGCTGATTTAGTATTTACATGCTAGGTGATCCTAATTTAAATGTTAATTGTATATGAGTAGAGTAGAGTAAAGATGTTAGGAAGATGTACTAACATTTGTTGAGTGTTTAAAATTGTTTGCAAGATACTGTCGCAATTTTTATAGCCTTTATAACCCCATCTGACAACTGAAGGATGGAAACTCAGATTGTCCCTTGACTAAGCTTGTATTGATCTAACTTCTCTGAGCCTTATTGTCAGCCTTTTCTATAGAATGTGAACAATATTCTCCAACTGGCAGGGTTTTTGTGAGAATTTAGATGATACAAATCACTGTGCATGGTCTTTGCATTATCCTAGATGGTTGGTAAATCTTTCCTATTATTTTCCTTTCATGACTGTACCTCCAAATTGGTTTGTTATTAGAGTTAAGGGCTTTTTTTGCTTATTTTATGTGAGTATGAAAGTCCTTTAAAGTTAAGGATCTACATAGGATGTACAAGAATGTAAAAGGTACAATGTATGTTCAGATGATATAAGGTGATCTTTAGTATTAGGCTAAGCACAATTGAAAGGTAAATTGTGTCCACAAAGTCTTATTTCAAGGTAAAAAATTTTTTTCCATTATAAACCACTTTATCACATTGATCGCCTTGTTACAGAAATGATTAAAAGTAAATGTTAACTACTTATGTTTCTATTGAAGTTGAAATATGAATAGTATTTTGATAAATATACTATGCTTAGAAATTTCCAATGTCAAAATTAATATTCTTTAGGAAATATTTTTTGTTGCTTTCAGGTATTTTGTTAAATTCCATTTGAGGTAGCTTTTGAAGGAGGTTATTGCATAGTAGTTCTTTGCAAAATTTAAAATGTTTTACTGATAATGTTTATTTCTTAAAATACATATTTTAATAATCATTTTTCTTCTGCATTTATAAAGCTTTGGGGCTTTAATTTTCTTTCACCGTGTTACATAGAAACCTTCATTAGGATATTAGCCAATATGGCCTAAGACCTTTTTCATTTCAGGATTCTATAATAGCATTCTTTCTTACAGAGCTTTTGAGGCCTTAAATCCTAACAGTTAATACAGTTTTCAGTTATTATGAAATTCTCTTATAATTCTGTCGTTTGCTATGGAATGAATAGTCTTTATTTCCCTAACTTCATTTTAATGAATGAATGATGTAAAAAATTTTCTTCACCCTCAAGGAGATAAACTTAATAGAAATGTAGAGGTGAAAGAATAATAGTAGCATCTAGACCAGCCTCCTAGTTTTATTACCTAGGTGGAGACCGATTTGATGGGTTTGCCTTAAACTTTCAGAAATGATTAATGACTCATCTTATATTTGTACCCAGAACACTTCTAAACCAGCTCTGTTTCCTCTTTCCACTCCTTCCACTCATTAAGGATATAACCTAAGAGAAATGAAAATGTACATCCACATAGAAGCTGGTACACACATGTTCATAGTAGCATTATTCATAATAGCCAAAAAATGGAAACAACCCAAAATGTCCATCAGCTGATGAATGGATAAACTGAATGTGTTATAATCATACAATGGAACTTTGTTTGATAATAAACCATGATGAAGTCCTGACACATGCTCCAACATGGATGAACCTTGAAAACATTAGCCTAAAGGACGCTAGTCACAGAGTAATGTATAACCTGTGATTCCATTTGTAATGTGGTATGTCCAGAATGGGCACATCTGTAGAGACAGAAAGGAGGGGAGGTTAGAGGGAGGGTGACAGCTGATAGGTATGGAATTTCTTGGGGGGGCGGGTGGAGGAGATGAAAATGTTCTACAGTTTGATTGTGATGATGGTTTTACAACCCTGGGAAGATATTAAAAAGCATTGAATTCTACACTTTAAGTGGACAGATAGTGTGATAATGTGGATTATATCTCAAAAAGCTGTTAAGTCTAAAGTTTTATAGCAGCCCAGGACTAGAGCTTCTTAAGAGGGCATCATTATTGCGGACTGAGGTTACGGCAGTTCATATTGGTTCAGTCACTGTTGACTAAAGGTCAGTTTGTACCAAAGTGTATTTTGTAGAGCTTGACTCTTGAGATGTTATCAAATATTCCATGGAAGAGGGCCAAACGTATATGGGAAACGCTGGTATAAACCATTTAACTCTTAGTGCAGGACTTCTCAAGAGACTTACGGATTTTAAGAAGGAGATAAACATAGAGTGACCTAACTTATTTATTATAGAACCCTTCCTCCTCAGTTAACCCTTTTGTTGAATTCAGAACACAGTACTGATGTATCTCTTAAGTATACATCTTTTAAAGTTATTAGCAAGGAAAATATATCCATTGAATATTTAGAGCACTTTTTAAAAATTTATTGTTAAATTTATCTTCATGGCAGCTTTGTCAAGTAGGTACTGTTATCCCTCCCTCTGCCTCCTGTTTGCAAATGAGGAAATGGAAGCTTCTAGAAGTTAAATAACCTTCTGTACTTAGAAAATGACAGAACCAAGACTCCTAACCACTCTAATCTCTCAGTAGTTCTGTTTTTCCACATCTAATTGGTTAAGTATGCTAATTTAAAATGCATGGACATATATTTTAGAAACATTTCCACTCCAGATGGTTAAAACAAACAAAAAATTTCTAGTACTTACAAACCTAAATTTGTTTTCTGTTCATTACATATATTTATGTGTAACCCCTCTGACCTCATTTATGCCCGGTAAGATTTACACGAGATGCATTTTTCTCTTCTCTTTTCAGCCATTACATTATAAACTGCAAGTTGTGCCCACCTTTCTAATGATTTACACTGAATAATTTTCCCCTCATCATACTTAATTAGTTCACTTGAGTTATCTTTATGAATTTCTAGTTAGTGCAGAATTGTAAACAATCAAACATCATTCAGGTGCTCTCCGCAAGATTTGACTTTTTAGATGCAAAAGGTAGATTCTAGGTCATTTTAGATAATCCTATGAATAGCATAGGGTGTAACTCCTGAGGCCTACGAAGTCTTTTTATGGACATAGTTGTATCTTGACATGAAAAAAATGTTAGTGTTTATTTAAAAATGGGTTTCATAAATGGTTTTTTTCATTTGGTATTTATTTCTCTGGTATTTATTATTCTAATTTCCCCTTTATTTCAAACAGGTTAAATATTAGTGTCATCAGTGTGGTTGAAATTAAAAGACTTTGTGGATATGTTTTTATTATGTATTTTTATGCTACCCACTTTGTAACAGTGTATTCTAATTTTAGGACTTTTTAATTAAACAAATTTACTTTTATTTTGACAATAGTTATCCGTAAGTTAATTGACATTGGTCTCTCTATGGCTCTCCATAAGGCCTTTCTGGAGCAATGCATTCTCAAGTGTTTCCTCACGCTCATTTTGGTAGGTGGCCACAACTGATACCTAGATTTGTGTGGCAATTTGTCTAGCTGCTTGTGGAAGCTTCTGCTAGTGTTCTGGATCCCTGCATGTGGAATTAAGTTTTTTCCATGTTTTACAATGGAGTGGGCATGGATGTGTGGCATTGGGATTACATTATATTTAAAGTTACATGAAAATTGTGGTGATTTGTGTTTTAATGCTGAAAAGCATTATCGCTTACCTCCATGGTCACATTAGAATGTTAATAGCTTTTTTGATTATTTTTCTTGAGTTTGAATTCATAGTACTTTGACACCTTTTTGATAAACCAAACCATCTTACCACATTATTCCATGGAGTTTGGTTTTGCCTAACTGTATACAAGTTTCGCTTTTTAGTGCTTTCTTAAAAAGTGATTTGTCAAAGTTTGTCAGTGCTTTGTTGTCTGTTATGAAACCCTTCTGTTTCCCTTGCAGTGTGCTTATTATTCTTTAATTCACTGGCTTCCTAGTGGCTTGTTTCTCCTGTTTTCTCATCAATCGTAATATCAAAAAATTCGGCATTCTGATTAGGTTCATTGAGAAAAATTGCATTGTTATAAACAATAGGATTATAAGATTACTTTGGGCAGTATCCATAACATGACTTCCAGGGTTTTTTTTTAAATAAAATATAATCTGTGTAACATTTTTAGTAATAATTCCTGTGCCTTAAGTCAGAGAGCAAGTTGGTAAATTAAAATTTTTTTTAAATCAAAATCAGTGAATTACCATGTTTTTGATAGCATCATGCCAACAATATTTCTCTATTGTAATTGCTAGTATTCCTTAAAAGCACCATTATTGGCTCTTACTTTACCAGGACTTTTTCTAGAACATACCTTCATAAGGTTCTGTTTTTAATCTTCACTAGCAGTAAGTAGTATACTGTTTTGCTACTACATGCGTTTCTTTTAAAATTTTTTTTAAGAGAGAGGCTGGGGCGGGGGTTGGGTGGAGAGAATCTTAAGCAGACCCTGCTCAGAGCCCAAAGCCCGATGTGGGGCTCGATCTCACAATCCTGAGATCATGACCTGAGCCAAAATCAGGAGTCGGACACCTAACCTACTGAGCCACCCAGGCGCCCCTACTGCATGAGCTTCTGTGATGCAGATTAGGTTATAAGTAATGCATAAGTGGGCGAATGATGGCAGCACGCCACACGTGTAGTGATTGTTGTGAACACACTGATTTCAGTGCAGCCTAGATCACAGCAGTAATTCACCCTACATCCATCTTTTCTAAGAATGCTTATTTCACTACCTTTTCAGTCTTTATGCATTTTGCCCTAATCTCTGTACCTCAGGAGTCCTAACCTTAAACCCCTTATCCAAAGCAGTCTATTTATCTTTCAAACAAGATATGGTGGTCCGTATATTTCTTTTGGAATTGATGTATTAAGAACTTCACATGTTCTTTTAATTGTGTTAGTGGTTTTATTAGGGAAAGCCATCCCCCCCCCCCCCCTTTTGGCCTCTGGTTACAAAGCTGTATAGGTTTTGAGAGGCCTGCTTCTAACTCTGTTTCTCCTATAAGTCTCGTTATCTTCAATGAACTATTTTTTAGAAGTTCTAAAATTTTTTTGTCAGGAACATACTTACTACGTTATAGCAGACAATTCAGTGGATAAACTTCAATTTGTGGCTATTTTACTGTATATAGCAAAACAAAACTAAAAGCAGAAATGTTATTAGTATACATGTGACTTGCATGATGATGGGCTTTAAATTTGACTGCTGTTTAGGCTTTTAATTACTTTGAGTTTTCTTGTGATTTCAAATGATAGCTTTATTAGTGTCATTCTGGTCATTGGGTTTCAGCAGAACAACATTTTATAGATTGTGTTACACTGTATGATGCTAAAACTTATTACTAACTTTGTTAGCGTTTTGGAATTTAAAATGCCTTTGGTGTACAACTTAGTGTTTTCAAGTGAAATCATTCTGTAGTGTGGTGTGGGGAGCAGAGCCTGCTCCTTGTGTGTCAGTGACCAGCCCTTGCTTTTTCCGGTCAGCCGCGACCTTCGGCACCGCCTCCATGAGCATGCCCGCGGGCTTCGGGACTCCCGCCTCCTACAGTCTTCCCACCAGCTTCAGCGGCAGCTTCCAGCAGCCTGCCTTCCCGGCCCAGGCAGCTTTCCCTCAACAGACAGCTTTTTCTCAACAGCCCAATGGTAAGATCTAGCACTTGGCTAGCTGTAAGTCCACTTCACATACCCTTTATGTATCATAACCTTGTATGTTGGGGCGTGAAGGCTGTCCAGAGAACGCTGTGGCACTTGCTAAACGTTTACTATGGAAATACAAACGCCTGCCTTGATTTGGGCCTTAGAAAACCGAATGCTTTGGTAAGTTTTTTGACCAGGTTATAGATTTAGGAGAAATCAGAGACTGTCTAAAGAATACCCCTTCTTAGAATCTCCTGTGTCTTGTCTTTCCTTTTTTTTTTAAAGATTTATTTAATTATTTTAGAGAGAGAGCGCCTGTGCATGAGTTGGGGGAGGGGCAGAGGGAGAGAATCCTGAAGCGACTCTGCTAAGAGCGGAGCCCGAGGCAGTGCTCGATCTCAGACCCATGAGATTACGACCTGAGCTGAAATCAGGAGTCGGATACTTAACTGGCTGAGCCACCCAGGCCCCCCCAACTCTCTTTCTTATTAATTTCTCTTGTATGTTTTAATACGCCTCTTGATTTTAAAAGAAAACTTTGTAGACCTTGAGTGTTTTTGTTTTGCATCAGAAAGCTGTTGTGGATCTGCTGTTTTGTAGAAGTTATTTATTTATGTTGGAGACATAGGCTAATTTTCCAAATAGGTAACTGTATTGTGGTCAGAGTTTGTTACTTGTTCTAGAGGCCAGGGTTTTTTTTTTTTACCCATTAAGCTTATTTGGTAAAGTTTGAAAGTCCCTAGATTTGAAGATTATTCTTAAATTATAATTGTGTGTGTATTTTTTAGTGTCTGTGGTTAGATAAAAATTTGGAAATAAGGTCCATGGCAGAGCCATAATGATGAAATATTTCCTAACAAATACTGTGCTGTTCACATGAAGCCATTGTGTTTTACTCACAGTCTGTCTCAGATAGTCACAAGTCATCTATTAGTTCAGACGTCAGCAGCTTACATAGCTGAGACAAATCAGAAGTAACCATTTCTGAGAAGCTGTAGGAAAGCTCTGTTACATGTGCCACAGGAAGTTTGTCTCTGGTATTTGAAAGAGCATGAGACTCAACAATTAAACATTGATATTTTACTATTGTTGCTCTGGTAGAAATTTCTCTGAAACTCCTTAGGCTTTATAAGCATCAGATTGTCTCTGAAAGGTATGGGTTATAATTGGTGGTTCTGTTTTAACAAGGTGCAGGTTTTGCAGCATTTGGACAAACAAAGCCAGTGGTAACCCCTTTTGGTCAAGTTGCAGCTGCTGGAGTATCTAGTAATCCTTTTATGGTAAGTGAGATGCAATTTTTTTTTTTTAAGGTTTTATTCATTTGCGACACAGAGATACAGAGAGAGACAGCATGAGCAGGGGGAGAGGCAGAGGGAAAGGGAGAAGCAGGCTCCCCCGCCAGGCAGGGAGCCCGATGTGGGGCTCGATCCCAGGACGCTGGGATCATGACCTGAGCCAAAGGCAGACGCTTAACCATCTGAGCCACCCAGGCGCGCCAGTGAGATGCAGTTTTAAGCACTTTATAAGTTGTGTGTTATTTGCAAATTGGGAAAAGCAAGATGTGACTCTCCTAGATACTGTTTGCTATTCTACTGATGTGACAGTATAAAATTTTACAGATTGAGGCAGCCGTCACACATGATCCTTTTTTGACTTAGATGCACACATGCACACACACACACATTAATCAGTTGCAAATCAAAGCATTGACAGTAAATAAGCTATTTTATAGCATGAAACTTTTCTGTATTCTTGTCAAAATAATGCTTTATGAAAAGCTATAGATTTAGTGAACTGTGTGAAAAGGGCTTGGAGTCAGAGATTTGGTTTGAATCGTAAATGCATTTTCTTAGATTGTGTTAGGAGAATTATATGAAATAATGGATATTAAAGGCCATAACACAGTTTCTGACACCTAATAGTTTTATTATATCAGTTGCTAATAACGATAATGAGTAAATAGGATTGCTAATAATTACAAAATAATTTCTAATTTGAATAGTTTCGTTTTGATTTAATCAAAGTTTAATCTTTTCATATTTTCACACATACACCACTCTTACTTGTCTATTTATTGTCTTATGTTTTCCTTCAGACTGGTGCACCAACAGGACAGTTTCCAACAGGAAGCTCATCAACCAATCCTTTCTTATAGCCTTATATAGACACTTTACTGGAACGAACTTTTACGTGGTCACATTACATCTCTCCGCCTCTTGCACTGTTGTCTTGTTTCACTGATCTGAGCTTTAAACACAAGAGAAGTCTTTAAAAAGCCTGCATTGTGTATTAAACACCAGGTAATATGTGCAAAACAGAGGGCTCCAGTAACAACTTGTAACCTGTGAATTGGCAGAAAAAGGTAGCGGTATCATGTATATTAAAAATTGGCTAATATTAAGTTATTGCAGATGCCACATTCATTATGCTGCAGTACTGTACATATTTTTCTTAGAAATTAGCTGTTTGTGCATATCAGTATTTGTAACTTTAACACATTGTTCTGTGAGAAATGTTACTGGGGAAATAGATCAGCCACTTCTAAGGTGCTGTCATATATCTTGGAATGAACGACCTAAAATCATTTTAACCATTGCTACTGGAAAGTTACAAAGTCAAAATTGGAAGGTTTTATTCATTCTTGAATTTTCCTTTCTAAAGAGCTCTTCTATTTATACATACCTAAATTCTTTAAAAATGTAGAGGGATACCTGTCTGCATAATAAAGCTGATCATGTTTTGCTACAGTTTGCAGGTGAAAAAAATAAATATTAGAAAATATGCTATTGTTTTTGTGTTCTTGCTGCAATGCCTTTACCAAAGTGGCCTTAAAATATGAGTAGTGAATTGAGAACATCTTGAATTCTTAAATTAGAATTTCAGAAGACTTCTAGTGACTAACTTTTATGTCTAAAAGAAAAAAATTTTATAAAAAAGGCCATGTAGAAAATTTATTAAAACTACTATGACTGCTATATTCAGGAATATGTCAGTGGTAAAGCATTTAAATGTAGCTTGTCAGATTCACCATAATCCTTCTAATTTCTTTGCAACTTCTTAATTTTGTGAAAATTTGTATATATGAAGAATTTGCATGTATGTGTATTTACAAATTTTTTTAAGTATCTTGAATTCTCAGACTGCAGAAGTCCTATTTTAACTATTGATTTTTAAACAAAAATATTGTCTTTGAATGTATTGGAAGCAGACATGCATTAACTGTGACATGATTGCACCTCAGTTTTTTTTTTTCTTCCCCTTTGTTTGGACAAACTGATATTATTAAAATAGGACATTTATTTATGTTCATTTCTGGGGGAAACAAACTGGAACCCAGTGTTACCTTAAAGTTATAGAATACTTTGTTTAAAAAGGCAATGATACTAATGTTTAGTTATATCTTTTTGTTAATAGATGAACTTGTTTAAATATTTATGTACAGTAATGCCTCATTCATCAAGATGTAATCTAGCAGTCTCATCAGTACAGAACACAACTGAGAAACTTGGAATAATTCTTTTTTAAATGCCTTTGAGCAACCCGCATAAGTCACAAAGGTCTCTATATGTTTGTTTTTATGTGAAATTTTGATTATTGGATTTCCCAGCCCTAGCATATTAGCAGTTCAGAAGTGACGGTTTGGAAGGAGATAGAAAAACCATGAAAACTTGTCGACCATTTAGTGTAAGGACAGCCAGGCCAGCCTAGAGGACATCACTGTATTAGATCATGTTCTGATAATAGTCTGGTATTATGACTCTGTGTCATCAAGAAAAGGTAAAATTACATATACAAATGTAATACGTGTTTGGAAAGTTTTATCTTACAATGATTAAACATTATTTTAAAGTTTTGGTATTAAAAGAAGTGAACATCAGTTTCTTCAAACATTTTATTTGTGTTGAATACCTTTTCCAGTGGTGACTACATGAGTTTTTACACAGTCTTAAAGTCTGTGTAGTGTTCCGGACTTGGTAAAGCCTTGCTGTCCCATTGCATCTCCAGCTCAGTGTGTGGCTTATCTTAACTATTTTGATGAGCAAGAAGACTGGGAAATCTCTGCCCCTTTTTGAACATTATGCCTCTTCTCTTAATATTGAATGAATGCTGCAGAGGTCTAGATGTGTGGGTTGAAATACCTTGAAATACTACAGTTTGGGGGTCTCTCTCCAGCCCTTTTTTCATGGAGGGAATGCTTAAGAAATGTCTCTGAATTTCTATGTTTTAGATTGTACAATTCATATGTACAAAGTTATACTATATAATTGTAGGCCATTACCCAAATAACCTACCAGGCTTTCCATCTAAGAAATAAGTAAATTAAACGGTTGTTATTAAAATAATTTTAAAGACTTTTTTTTTTCTGGGTAAATCTTGAACTTCGTAAGTAAATGAGAACTCTTATTGACTTACTTTAAATGAGTGCTTATAAAATCGAAATCCTTAGTTTAAAAAGTGATCCAGCTTTAATGTGGATTTAAATTCACTTCTGTTAGACTTTCATATTCAGATTTGCTTTTGGTTTTATATAGACCCATCAGAATTGTGTTGAGTACTGAAGAGGAGGACAAGGCTGAAGAACTCCAAATTTTCTGGCTTACTGGTTGAATCAGATCTTCTCTCCTGTCTTTGCTCTGGAAGGAGAATTTTCTTTTCTTTTAGAGTGGCAAACATTGTTGATACAGTTTAAAGGCATATTTTATTCTCATTTTTGTGACAAGAGATTTTAGGCAATCACTTTCTTCCTTAAAATAATTCCTTTTATAAATTTGAAGAAGCCTCTCAGTGCTTTACCTGTGCGTTGCCCTAGCCCCCAGCACACACCTTTGGTACAGTTCCTGGAAGTTGGGAAAATGGAGGATGCTAACTGGCTGCTTTTGTATGGTAGCACTCAAACAGTTCTCAAACATTTTGGTTTCTTTTAAAAAAATTACTGAAGATACCCAAAGAGCTTTTGTTTATGTAGCTTGTATCTATCAGAAATTACTGTATTAGAAATTAATACTGAGATACTTAAAAAACGTGTTTATTCATTTAAATATAACAATAATAAACCCATTGCATGTTAACATAAATGCCATTTTTAAATAAAAACTAGTTGTCTTCCAAAAACAGTTAATTAATGAGAAGAACATTGTTTTATGTTTTGCACATTTCTGTTGCACCTGGCCTGAGAAGCAGTGAGTTTCTCCTGCTCCCTTGGCGTCACAGTGATTTTTCTGTCACGTGGCATGCGGGCCCTGGGAAACTCCACTGTGTGCTTGTGAACTCATGAGTGAGACAGACCTATAACATTTTAGTAGTAGTATGAAAATAGTTGTGACGCTTGGCTTTTGGGAACTCTCAGAGGTCCTCAGACCACACTTTGAAAACCACTGTGCTACACTTTAAATTTCTATTTTCCAGAATAACAGTGTGTGGTTGTAGGGTAAACATAGTGCTCCTTGAACTTCCAAGTGGTTTTCTTTGCTTGGTGGGAAAAGTGGAACGTTGGGTTGAAACGGCAAACATTTTTAATACTGTTTTCTGGATTTTCTATTTCTGTTTGAAATTGTTTTAATAATGATGACATTGGTGAATATGTCCTTCAAGGATATTACCAGTTCTGATTCATGGTTATTGATGTTTATTTTGGAATCATTTACTATTCCGACCACTTTGAAATTGTGTCATCGTTTAATAGCTATCAAATAGCTATTTTAAAAATGAAAAAATGCTTTGCTGAAGAGAAGTTCAAAATGAATAGTTTCTTCTCTCTCATGTTTATAGCTAATAATTTTAGCTATAGTTAAAGAATTTTTTTTAATGAAAAGTGGATTTCTCTAACAAAAAAATCACTACCCTCCAGGAAGTCCGCTATTACAATTTAAAGGAATGTGTTTACTTCTTTAGAAAGAGGTTTCCTATGGTTTTCCCACCAGTGGCTTTTTATACCTTGTTCATCTTTAAAGAGAGCACTTGCTGTTGCTTCTCATTTAAACAGAATGCTTTGAAATTCTTTTGAAGTGACTTTAAAAGATAGTTTACAATAATTAGTTACCACAAACTCTGGCTTTGTTACTGCTATTGTTGGCATATTGTAAAATAGGCTTTTTTGAGCTAATACTCCATTTCCACCCCCAGGCGGGCCCTGTGCCTTGCTTCTTGGGCCTTCTCCGTCCGTGTGTTGTGCTCCTTCACTGAACTTGTGTTCAGAATGACTCACCTCATCTTTGGTCTCCACCAACAGTCTCAGACTTCTATCAGAAAATTAATCTCTAGGAGACTGTTGTGAAGATACGTTTTTTAAAAAGTAATGACTTCAAAGTATGTGGTGGTATTATGGGGTGTGATTTATTAAGCCCTTTAAATGTATGAGAATCTTGCTAAGTGCTTTTCATGTATTATACAATCCTTAAAGTGGATGCATACTTTAAGGATGAAAGAAGGCAAGGCATAGGGAGGCTAAGCTAATGACAGAGCTTTTGCTCTGGAGAGCAAATATTTCATTGTTGGATTGAAGGCCTGTCACATTTATGTGTAAGTAGCCCTGTTAAAAAAGTCTTTTAAAATTCCAGGAGAGTTACTTTCTATATCCCGTATACCTAATAAAACTTAGTTATTTAATTTGAGTTCCATTCATAATTTGATGAAATCAATACAGTTTATTCACTAGGCTTTTATTTAAACTTTACAAGTTAATTAATGGGGTAATTAGTGGAGCTTGTTTTAAACTAAAGAAGCATCTGAAGTATTACAGTGATCCCTATTTTGTGAGAAACACTCCATCCTTTATTGATACGGTTTGTGCCCTAGGTGGTTTTAAAATTTACTTTCTAAAGGATGCCATTATTAAAAATTGTGTTAAGTTAGCCTATTATATGAAATTCATCCTCATTAGTTAAGTTTTCCTTTGTATATTTTAGAACATTATAATGTCATTAATTAAAATTTTGCATTGTATATTTGAACAAGTGAATATATGACCAAGATGTAATTCTTAGTGTTGTGCCGATGAGACTTTTTCTCATGAAAAAGTGCCCTGTTTGGTACTGCTTACTGATATTTGTGGTGTAGATACTCTCACAATGGCTGGTGTCACCTATCAATCTGATGTCATTAAACTTGGAATTAGAAAGAGACGTGCACCAGGCTCCCAAGCCTTTGCAAGCCAGCTCCAGTGCAGCGCTCACAGTTGTACAACCTGTTCATTAAAGTCATTGGTGACTGTATCCAGTATTTGAGGAGCCCTTTGTTTATGTTGTTAATTCAGCAAGCATTTGGACACTAATTCACTTTAATAAGTGGACGGGGCATGGTGATATTTAATCTGGAAAGACTCAAGTATTGTGAACCCTGGTATTAAAAAGTCCAGTTATTGTGCTAATGATAAGGCTTGCACAGTCATGACATACACCCTGAATTCTGTCTGCAGTTTTTTGTTTGACCAGCACAGTGTTTTAAGAACTTGGATTTTTGAATAGTTTTAAAGCATGCACGCTTAAGGTGGCCACTGGCTTCCTACTCCCAATTTTCTTAGCCTCAAACATTCAAATGTATTTTAAGACCTTCGAGTTGGCAAATCCCGTGTCTGGGTAAGAGGGTTCTTACGAAACCTCATTGTTCTGATTTTGGAGTCCTGTAGGATTTGAGTGTATGGTATTAATTTCCAGTGAAGACTTTTGCTAAGAATGTGTTTCTTTTCAAACTTTTGGCATCTGTATATTCTGTTTATTTTCTAGCCCTGCATAAGAATTCAACGTGTGTTAAAATATTATGTTTTTGGAATCTGTGCTTGTCCAACTCAAAGGGCTGTGGAGTTTAATGAAAAGAGAAATCTTGTGGCTCAGGCTCTTGTAAAAAGGAAAAGTGATCTTGGATAAAATATTTTAATTAGTGGTTAAAATGCCCATTTAAGTTAATTTTGTCATTGGTTCTCTAGAATCTTGACTAGGTGTCATCCAAGTCACAGTTCAATCAGTGAGGTTAAGATTTAAGCTCTAAATTCTCAATATTTTCCCTTAATCTTGAGTGGAGAGAGAGAGAGGAAGCACACACCCAAGGAGCCTTCTAATTTTGACTAAATGACCATTAAATAAATGGCAGCAAAGGATTGTAAACTGATGTTATACAGTTAATGTTTCATAGAATGCTGTGGGTACAATCAGGTTTTTTAAAGACTTTAACTTTTTTTATGTGTTATAAAACATGCTTATGATTTTTAAAAATTATGCAATATATAAAGGGTATAAAGTGAAAAATTACATCTCGTCTCCTTCCTGTGACTTCATTCCCGCACCCCAGGGGAATATAGTTTCTTGTATTCTTGTATAGTCTTTCAGAAATGTTATCGTTTATTTCATATGCCTCTGTATACATATATAGTCCTCTTGCTGTCCCCCTTTATTTTAAATGTACAATTTTGTAACTTGGTTCTTTTTATTTAATTTGGTTTTCTTTACATAGTAGCACATCCAGCTCTAACTCATTATTTTAATGGCTGCAGGATTTCATTATATGGATGTCCTTTTTGAAGAGTATTTGTATAGATTTTTCTACTAAAAACATTAAAAATTGAGAGCGTCCTTATGCATATGTGAAGATAAGTCTTGACCCTGCCTGACTGGAAACTCAATAAAACAGACCTCATTCAACTTTGAGGCTCACCAGCTGTTTATTATCTTACGCTTTAGGAAATTCTTTCAGTTAAGGGGCGGGGGATTCCTTCAAATCGACTATCTTAAGATATTTGAAAAATCCTGTGCTTTTTAATTGAACTTTGAAGGTTTTCAGTCAGTCATTGAAAGGTTGTGCAAGTTCATACCCATTTTGCACTTTTAATTTTTCCATTGTCCCTACCCATGACTCTGGAAGTTTCTAAAAGTGCCTTTGGGGTGATTTTCTATTACTACTTGCTGGTGTTGCACCTTTCCTTATCGACATTAGCTTAGAATATACCTTATATTTAAAAAGAAACGGTATAGATTTACTACAGTAAAATATTTTGGCACAACCGTGTATTTTATTCTTCAAAATTCGTTCCCTTTGCCTTAGAAAAGGTTTGGATAATAACTTAAAAGTTCTGATTCTTACTCCTCAAAAGACTAGGCAGAGTCCAGAGAATTTTTTAACGTGCATTTACCATTAGTCAAGACAGGATGTGCTTCCTGGGATAGTTTCTGTATGAGGACTGATAGCCCTGCTACTAGCTGATAGCCGGGGTCCTGCAGCACCTTCAGGCTAAGTGCAGGGAGGGGAAGGACTTGCCGAGAAGTCTGAAAGAAAGGAGGAAACCTTTTTAGCCAGAAAGACAGGTCTTGGAAGATGTGTTTAATATGCCAACATTTACGAAGACAAATCTTAATGCAGGAGGTGGTTTTAGGTGTTGGGCCGAAAACCTACAGGCTGATTTCAGTATTCATCTCTAAAACCATTTAGTATAGTAGATAAACTTGGTTGAGTTATTGTTCATTGTAAAATATTGTTGGAAGAATTTTTTCAAAATAAAGACTCCTCAATTTGTGTACCGTTTGAGAGTAGCCTCTTTAATTGTCACATAACATTATGTATTTTCTGTAAAGCAGCTCATGCATCTACTTCCAACTTAATTTTTTCTATTCCATTAATTATACATTAATAACGTTTCTCACTTTTTTCTTTTTACATTACGAAACATCTTTTTTAAAAGCACGTGTTTTTACTGAGTTTCCAATACTGATTTTTTTTTTTTTTTTTTTTGCCCCTAAAAGATGACATTTTTTTTCTTGAAATACATGTTGATGTTGTTTGGTTTTAAGATAGATTCATTGTAATTGGGTTTTACCCATTCTATACAGATAAATCGTGAACTACAGCCTGGTTCTTCATACCCCAATCTTTGTGGTAGCTGTCACTATTATTTGTATCCGTCATGATTATTCTGTACATTTCTGTTTAAATTATTTTCATTAATAATCATCACCAGAACCCAGAAGAAGATTTACTTTTCCTTAGAATCCTTATTTCCACCATGACTACCAATATCACCTACCCTTCTCCCAGGGGAAAACTAATGTTTATTTTAGTCTCATTTAATGAGAAAAGGTTAAAATTCTTTTTTTCCTCCCCCCGCCCCCTTAAATGGTATGCTAACAATTTTTACTGAACTTGTTTGGGGGTCTGGAAAAAGAACTTAGAGTCAAATTTCCTGCATCAAATTTCAGACTGTATTTCCATGAGGTTATCACAGTTCTGCTGTTAACTGGCCTTCAGGCCTGTAATGTAGATCCTTCCCGTTCCTCAACTTTAAGATGAGACCTCTTCCAAATGGTGAAGTATGGTTCCCCTCAGCCATTAGAATACATGTTTAAATTAGATAGTAATTAGCCTTGGGAATTAGAATTAAGTGTTTCACAATAATAGCTTGAAATTGGTGTTTTTGTAGATCAAAAATACCAGGTGTCAACATCATACAGTTTAGTATTTTGGCCACTATTTGTTAATTACCAATTTTGTGACCTGCATCTCATGTAATTGCTATCATTTAATAGTCACAACAACTGTTTGCAGGCAGTATTTGTGACAGAAAAGTTGACATTTAGATGTTTTTATTTGGCCAAGATTATAGTTATTTAGTAAGTGGCAGGAGTAGAATTCTGTCTTACTTTAAAATTCATCCTCTCCTATATTCATACTTTGAAGCTTCTAGTTCCAGCAGTTTTAATAAGAGTGAGATTTTTGAAAAAACAACCTATTTCACAAACATTAATGGGAGTGAAAAAAACAGTCTTACCCTAAGTGATCTAGTTTTGGATGTTTTCCCCCTCCGTATTTGCTTCTTGCGCATAGGAGATCTTGCATTGTGATCATAGCCAGTTAGTTAATTTTTGAGATACTTTCCCCACATAACTATGTTCTTCCAAACTGGAAATACATTTACTGTTTTTTTCTGCTTGTAAAAATAATATGCTTATTATAAAGAATCTGAAAATACAGAAAATTACTTTTTAAAAAAACTATACTATCGTGTAGATATATTGTAAGTACTTCTGGACTCTGTCCCATATATAAGTAAATACAAAGATCTCTTCCAGAGTGGAATCATGCTGTGCTCACTATTTTGTAACCTTTCCTCAATATATCATGGGTTTCTTTCAATTTCAAACATAGATCTACATTCTCTGCCAATGATGTTTCATTATGTGGGGTTTGCATCCCTATGGTGAACATTGAGGTTGCTTCTAATTTTTCAGCATCAGAATTTTTACCTACCCCTTTACACACTTAGGGTTTGGCATCAGGCTTTCTTAGAATTGTTGAGTGAACAGTGTGTATCTTGGTCATTTATCATTTTTCATAATTTAATGTAAATTGAATACTTTGCTGTGTATAACCTTTCATGTGTGTTGTTAGGTCTTGGAATAAATTCTTATAAAATCACACAAATGGTTTATAAGGATTAACATTGTATCCTCTCAACCAAACTGCTGTGTAAAAGGATTGATTTAATTTTTACAAATGCCAAAAAGATAAGTGACCCATTTTTACCTTAATATCCGGTTGCCAGAGGGAATTCTTTTTAATGATTGCTTTAATTTAAGGGATATGAAATAATGCCTTATCATATGTTCCTTTATTTGATTACTGAAGTTGATTTTTCTCATGATTTCCTAGCTGCATTTTCTCACTTATGGATTGTTTCAAGAGTTAATGTGAAAATATTAATTAGGTCACCTAAATTTATATCTTTATTGACATCCTATATTTGGGGATTATAGAGATACAAAGGAGAACCTTTCTAAAGCTAATGATGTCATTTAGGATGAATAACCTCATCTGTAATGGGATTTCAAATCTAGAAAACTGCTAAGATTCCTTCTAGTTTCATAATTTTTTTTTTTTTTTAATCAGAAAAGGATTACTTCTGGGGCATCTGGGTGGCTCAGTCGGTTAAGCGGCTGCCTTTGGCTCAGGTCATGATCCCAGGGTCCTGGGATTGAGCCCCGCATCGGGCTCCCTGCTCAGTGGGGAGCCTGCTTCTTTCTCTTCCCGTCCCCCCCTGCTCATATTCTCTCTCTCCCAATAAATGAATAAAATCTTAAAAAAAAAAAAAAAAAAAAGATTACTTCTTCAGATCCCCTAGTTGAACTGGCCATTGTGCAGGCTCACGAGTTCATCTTTTCTCCCTTGCCTGTGTTTGCTACATGCAGAAATGGCTATTTCGCCGGATGTATTAGTTTCACTGTGGTGTCTGGATGTAGGTGTTGATTTTGTGCCTGGAATTTGATGGGCCTTGGGTCTAGACCGCTGTTTTTACCAGTTCTGCAAGTTTCTTGATCATTCTGTCTTTAAGTGTCATCTCTGCCGTATGCTCTTTTGCAGTAACTTTTAAGGTTTTTAAGATTTTGGAAGAACTAAAATTCTGTGTAATTCTAGAAGAATTTTGAACATTGTTTTTTTACAATTATAAAATTTCAGACTATATTTCCATGAAGGTATCACAGAAGGATATTGTGTATTTATGGAATACATTAGTTATGATTTTGGAACAGTATGGTACCTTTCAAGCCTTATTTTCAGTTACTATACATATTTGGGTAGCTCTCTCAAAGAGAGAAATGAGGAATTGCCACATCTTCCAGATTAAGATATCTAACATCCTAAAAAACTATGGGAATTTCAGAAGAGAGAAACTTGCAAGTCCTGGGCCATTCAGAAATGTCCAATATTTTGAGTTTCTCCTATTTAGAAATAATATCTTTAAAATGCATAACAATTTTGACTTTTTAAGTAATGTTTGAGAACTACCCATGTAAAAGAAATTACACTAAATGCTTTATGTCCTTGTCATAGTAGCTCCCATTTAGTGTTATTTTGGTGCCACTTTGCTAAATGATTTTTAAACATTTTCTATAATCCTCACAACCTTTTATGTAGGAATGATTTGTATTTTACCAGACAAAACAGGCTTGGAGATGGTTTACTTGCTCAGGTAAAGTGGATGGCAGAACTGAGCTTTGAACCCAGCTGTAACTCGAAGCAGTTACTCAGAACCACTTTACTATCACCTGAAGGAACTGACCATCTAGACCTGGGGGGTGGGGATGGGGGCTGATGGATGCATCAGTGCAAATCAAGGGCAGGGAAAGGGGTCTCTAGAGAGTAGGAAAGATCTCAACCCTGCCTAATGTAGACTTAACAAAGGAGTGGTAGCCTTGAAAGAATAGGATTTAAGACAGCAGTAAGGATGAGCAGAAGCGGAGGGAAGCAGGAGGAAAAGGAATTTGTGTTGTGGGTACTCCATAATGATGGAAAAACAGCTGTTAGAAACACTTGGACCAGTTTTCCCCCAGGACATTAGAGCATTAGATTAAAGGGTGATGTACATGTAGAAATGCTTGTTGCAAATACTTCCCTTTGCAAAGTAGTATTAATTTGGACTTCTCTACAAACATCTATATTGCACCCATTGCGTTAAAGATGATCGTGGTCATTTGCTACTCAAGAGTGTGGTCTGAGGCCCTATAGTCTGGATGTTGCCTAGGAGCTTGTTAGCCGTGCAGAATCTCATCCACCGGTAATAAGTCAGCATCTGCATTTTAACAAATCTCAGGTGATTTGTACACATTGCAGAGATCGACATGCGCTGATTTTGGTCCTATCTATGTTAGAGAAATAATGTTTGTATCTAGCTTTTTAAATCTGGATAAATTTGTTATGCTAAAATTGCCCTAGAGGATCTTAAGGTAGTTTTTATTAAGAAGAACCAAAAGAAATGATGTAAAAGCACATTTGAATTCAGTTCCCTTCTCAGTTTTAAATGTTTCTAGGAATTAGGAGTCAGTGCAGGGGGTATTTTATTTATTGGAAAACGAATTAGTAAAGACATGGCAGTGTTGACTTCCTAACACGTAAAGGCATCAGGTGGTGGTGTTACAGGAAGGTGTGCGTGAAAGAGGTAAGCCTTTCTCTTCAGAGGCTATTGTGGGAGAGGGGAGTTTGAAGGACGGGATTCACGGTCACCGCTCACCGAAGCCAGTCCCTGGAAAGCTAAGGAGGCTCTGCAGATGACAGAACAAGTAGCTAAGGACACCGGAGGTGTTTCTTGGTAGTGACCGCGGAACCACGCCATCCACACTGAGGCAGTTGGCTCAGAAGAATAGTGAAGGAGAAGAGGATGATCCTAGGGGTGGCCCAAGCACTGGACGCTGGCAGAAGAGGGGCAGTGGTTCCTATGATGATTTCAAAGAAGTGATGTTACATTTTTCTTCATGTACCCCAACCATTTACCTTTGAACATTTGAAAGCAGTAGCTCTATTATTTGCATTTTTACAAAAAGTAAAATCTGTTCATTGAAGAAAACTTTAAAAGAGCCGCTCCCCTTCAGAGAATAACCTCATCACCCCAAGATCACCAGTATCAACCTTTTGGTGTAGAGTTTTCCCAATTATAATTGTGGTTTTGTTTTTTTTTTTTGGTATACAATTCATGTAAATATTGTATCTACTTTTACATTTTAATAATAGAAAAGTACTCTTCCCCATCATTAGTGATATATAGAGTCATTCTTAATGATGGAGACACCGGTTTCTTTAGTTGGACCATAAATTACTAGTTCTGTAGGTTGGGGGTCTGCACCCTTTTCTTAAAATGACCAGATAGTACATACTTAGACTTTGCAGGCCATGTGGTCTCCGTCCCAACTACTGGGCACTGCCTCAGCGGAACAGAAGCAGTGCCATGGAAATGGGTGAGCTGGGCTGCGTGCGAGCGACACTGGACTTAAAAAGCCAGGCCAGCAGGCTACACCGCCCACCGCCCCAGTGAAGCTTGAGGCTGTCCATGTTCTCTAATCAGGAACCAACTTTCAGCGTCTTTGCTCAACTGCAGTTCCAAAAATTAATCTCTGGAGTGGATATTGGAGGATGACTATATTCCAAATAGGAAAAATGTTCCTTTACTAAACAATTAAGAAACATACTAAGGATGTGAATAGGCAAATCACCCCCCCACCCCCCAAAAGGAACTAGAACCAGCAAATAAGACTTGGGGAAATAGCTTCTCTAGCAGTTTAAATACAATTTAGACAATGAGATACCATCTTCTGCTTATAGTAATACTAAAGACTACTTAAAAATTCCCCATCAGTAAAGATCAAGCAAAATGAACATTCACATCCTGATGTCAGAGTATAAACTTAGTAAAATCTCTTGGGAGGCGTTAGGTAATACGAAGCAAGACTCTTGAAAAGATCAATCCCAGTGAGCCGATTCCTGGAAATCTTTCGAAAGGTAACACTATATGTACACACAGATTTATGTATAAAGATATTTATTAAAATATTTGTACTAATGCAAACTGGAATGCTTAGTAAATTATTGCATATCTATGTTATGGAATACAATTTAGGTATTTAAAATCTTGTTTTCCCAATATTGACATGTGGTTCAATATATGTATATAAATTGTCTTAGTTCAGGCTAATACAACTGAATTTTTTCTAATTGCTTATCATTGGAAAAAGTAATTTGGCTAGTTTACAAGTGAAGAGCTGAACAGGTGACTGGATATCATGGCCGTTGAGAAATTTTTCCTATAATAAAATCTAAGTATGTTTGGCACTTTTTTTGTTACTATCTATTGAAAAGTTGGTAGAGCTTTTAGCACATCTGTCTTATCTTTTTATGATAACTATGGCTAGAACTGAATTCCCTAAATACCAATTTATAAAAAATTATTGAACTTGAAAGAACAAAAATAAGCTTGTATGTGAATTCTAAACATGCATTTCCAACTTGGTATAACATAATGTGTACAACATTCCTTTTTGTACTTTAAACTGTTCGGAGCAACTCTTAAAGCTCAACAATAAGAAAGACAACCCAGCTAAAAAATGGGCAAAAGATCTGAGCATACATTTCTCCAGTGAATATATGCAAATGGCCAGTAAAGCACATGGAAAAAATGTTCAACATCATCAGTCATTAGGGATATACAAATCAAATCCACAATGAGAAGCCACTTCACATCTACTGGGTTGGCTCTGATAAAAAAGATGAACAATAGCAAGTGTTAGCGAGGATGTGGAGAAAGCAGAACCCTCATATACTGCTGGTGGGAATTTAAAATGATGCAGTAGCTTTGGAAAACAGTTTTTAACAGTTCCTCAGAAAAGTTCAACATCGTTACCATATGACCCAGCAATTCCACTGCTTGGTATATACCCAAGAGAAACCAAAACATGTCTACACAAAAACTTGCACACGAATGTTTGTAGCAGCATTATTCATAATAGCCAGAAAGTAGGTACTGCCCAAATATTCATCAACTGATAAACGGTTAAATAAAATGTGGAATAACCAGACAGTGGAATATTTTTCAGCCATAGGAAGGAATGAAGTACTGATCTATGCTGTAACATGGATGGATCTTGGAAACATGCTAAGTGAAATAAGGGAGATACAAAAGGCCACCTATTTATGATTCATTTAGATGAAGCGTTCGGAACAGGCAAATCTATAGAGACAGAGAGTAGACTAGGGTTACCAGGGCTGGGAGGAGGGAGGAATGGGAAAGGAAATGACCACTCATGGGTGGAGTTTCTTTTTGGAGTGAGAAAAATGTTCTGACATTAAATAGTGAATGTTATGAATATACTAAAAACCATTGAATTGTATCCTTTAAAAGGTAAATGCTATGGCAAGTGAATTACATCTCAAAAATTGAAAAAACAAAAACCCTATGGAGGGATAAGTTATTCAAATACTTAAATTAGCTTCCCTTAATGGACTAGAGGACTTCATCTGAATCCATCGCACCAAATCAATGCCTAAAGGCACTGGTTTTTTTTCTTTGAGCAATTAAACAAGTGAACTAAATACATACGTTATCCTAAATTGAATTCCTTTGACTCATTTCCCCAGGGATGATAAAATTGGGTCCCTATGACTCATTTCCAGTGATGATGTGGCTGCTGCCCTCCTAGAGTGGGTTTAGCCCTCAGCCACTTAACCAAATATGCACTTGCTCAAGTGATGTGGTATGAACAGCCTAGTCCTAATGGATTATGTCCCAGCACTTTGTTGATGATAATTCTAATACTTCACATAGGACACCAGGATAGCATGGGATGAAGAAACTGGATGGGATGTTTCTGCAGTGAAAGCAGCCGACTGTCACCATGTTGGATGTGGGTTGAGATGCAGCGGGAGGAGGAAGAGAAGGTACAAGTGGCAGTGAGAGAAGAAGGGTGGACCAGCCCAGGTGCGGATGGAACATGGTCCTGTCCCCAGTTTAGAAAGACCCTGATACTTAACTTTTCTGTGCTACTTTTAAAGGGATAGAGCATTGACATTGCTCAAGTCAAGAAAAAGTTCAGTTGTCCTCATTTAGATCTTGATAAATCAGTTCTCCTTACCCAAAAAGAATGAACAATGCCAGTAGTTACTGCTAAGATATACAAAGACATCTAGTCATCCCCACTGCCATTTGCCCTTGTATGTCCAGCAACCCACCGTTCCCGTGACTCTGTTGGTGTTTGCAGCGAGGTAACTAGGAGCAGGGGCTATAGAATCCCTGAAATCTGGATGCTAGCTCCACTCCTCAGAAAGCCCTGCCCCCTTGGCAGCTTATTTAATGTCCTTGAATGTTTCTCCATTTGTAAAATGTGGATCGTGATGTTGATCTTTTAGGATTGTCATCAGAATTAAATTAGATTGACGTATGTGTATGCTCCACAGGGGTTAACTGTTATTTTATCTTCATTATTATCATCACGGCTCTAGTTTCAAGTTTTTACTTGTTCAGAGTCTAAATTTCTTGTAGGTCTGGCCTAATTTTTAAGAATAAAATTTGGGTCTATATGCTTCTGTTTTTAAATTACAATTCTAGCATCACCTCCTTAACCTCTCATCAAGAAAAGAAATTTAATTGAAATAAATTCACATATTAATTGTATGCATCAAATTAATAAGAATGAGATCTTCAATTCAGATGAAATAAAAACTTCTTTTACACTCTCTAGGCAAATGAGTAATTCCTTAAATAAGTATGTATCTGAGAAAGACTGTCTAGTTAAAATGGACGATTCTGAATTATTTAAGAGCTCACAGGACCCTCAGGAGAGTTGGAGCCAATGTTTCCAAGGGACGAAATGGCTGTTCAGAGAGGATTGGTGACTCATCGATAGGGAGACAGCCGACCAGCGATATGGACAAAACCAGATTCCCACTCAGTGCTCATTCCAAGGCACGAGTTCCCATGTTAAGGAAAAGACAAAGAGTGATAGTGGCCACTTGCCCTTAGGGTTTGCTCTTTCCCTTGTCTCTGCAGTTCCCTGTTTGAGCTCACCAGTGGACGTCTTCTCTCTCTCAAGCCCACCAGACCCACTCTAGTTCATCAACCTTACAACACCCAGGCTCTCTCCCAACCTCCAGTTCAAAAGTCTTCATAGAGCTGCCAGTGGTACCCCTTGCCTCCCGCACCGTATTCCTACAGTCTTCTGAACAATTACAGAGCTGGTTATTTCTGGGTAAAAATACTCAGCCCCATATCCTATGGCTCCTCTCATGAAGAAGTGTTTGATGCGATTTTGGTCTTACCTGCTGGCTCCTGGTGGGTTAGCAATGTTGCCCGACACCTGTTTTATGTTCCATTCAATGGCTCTTAGTTTCTAATTCTTTATTCTGTTCTGTGTCAGAATAACTCAAAGGGAAAAGAATATTCACTAACATCCTCCTTGAAAAATAGTTAAAAGCCATTTTGAAGACGTTGGGTCCTGGGGAATTAGGTGTGTCACTTTGTTCTTGTCTTGGTCCTGCTGGCAAAACTTTGTATCCCGGGATCAAGAGGCTGGTGAATGAACTGAACAAAGGCACTGGCCGCTGGGGCTGGTGTGGCTGGGTGCACGTGGCCCGCAGGTGTGGACTGGGGGAGACGCAGCCGGGAGAAAGTCTTCTTTCTGGAGGTTGAGTTTCCAGCCCATTGAAAACCAGTCGAGACACGTGGATAGAGGGTGTTACGCAATAGCTGCAAAGATTAGACATTTTAGGTACTTCATTCTAAAGGTTTTCTTTTTATTGCCTATTTGGCTTGTATTTTTTTTTTTTTTTTGGTAGCTCAAGTTTTGCTTGTATCTAATTACACATTTTTGTAACAAACAATAAAAGCCACAATAACAATAAAACTTGAGATTAATTGGGGTCTCGTTTTAATGTGTTTTTAAAAGAGTATTAGCATAATCTTATTATAGCATGGATTTTAAAAAGCCATGTCTGCTTTTCAGATGACTCTATTCTCTGAGTTTCCCTCATCCACTTTGGTTCCCTCCTAGAAGCTTGGTAGACCCCAGAGGCCACTGGAACATCCCTTACGCAAACCACTGATTTTCATTTGAATGAGATCTGTTGTATTGTTGTTATGGGGCTTTCCCTTCTCTGCTGCTTTAGATGATGTACCTTTTGGAAGAGTGTTTCAGTTTAAAACATTTCTAGATGATACAACCGTGCTTTGGGTGTGAGGCTTTGCTCCTTTTCTGGGGTGTTTTCTGTGAAACAGACCTTTGGCCAGAAGCTTCCTGACCTGGCCGAATTGTGTACTTTAACGAGAAGGGAAGCGTCAGGTCTCCTGTGCCTGTCCCGCGTGCCCCACATAAGACACGTTCAATATCCATCACCACTGACCTTGTAAATGGCTGTAAATGGATTGTTGGTGGTGTGACCACCTGGTGTCATCCCCTGCAAAGAGGGTGAAGTCATTCATTCCTCAAATATTAATCGATGCCTTATACAGTGAAAGGGCCTGGGAATGCAGCACCAAACACATGGTTCCTGCCCCCAAGAACTTCAAGGTCTTGTAAACAGGCACGTGCATGACTGCATCCATGTCCCAGTAAGATCGTGGAAAAGGCAGGTGCCCGCATGGGGGAAGGAGCCACACAGAGCTTCCTTCTATTTATTCAGTGGGCATTACTGAGTTAATGCCTCACACTGCCACGAGCCCAGGAACACAGCCCCGAGAGGGCAGAGAAGCAGACAGAGTTCAACTCTCAGGGGGAGAGAGAGAGAGAAATAAGTAAGGGCCAACTAACAAGCAAAAATTGGGTGTTTACCAACAGATAACCTAAGAGCTGCTTCGGATCCAGTGACCAGGGAAGATCACTCTGAGGGTGTGGGATTTAAGTTCAGAACTGGAGGTTAAGCGGGAGTCCGTTGTGCAAAGATTTGGAAAAAAATTTCCAGGCAGAGAAGACAGCTCGGGCAGAGGTATTAAAGCAGAAACAAGCTTTCTGTGTTTGAGAAATGGAAAGAAAGCAGGAGTGGCTGGGGGGCGGGCGGCGAGGCTGAGGAAGGGGGCAGCGGCGGACCACGCAGCACCTGCTTCAGTCAGTACCTGATCTTCAATTCAGATCCACGTTTGCAGGGTCCTTTTTGTGGCTGCACGGTATTCCCGGGGGAGGCATGTACCCTAGTTTCACTGGTCACCTGTTGAGTGGCAGCTGAAATTTTTCCAGCGTGGGGCTATTATGAATAAAGATGCTATAAACATCTGTGTATAAGTTTTTGCGCGAATTGCACTACTGGGTATTTACCCCAAAGATACAAAAGTAGGGACCCGAAAGGGTACGTGCACCCCGATGTTTATAGCAGCAATGTCCACAATAGCCAAACTGTGGAAAGAGCCAAGATGTCCATCAACAGATGAATGGATAAAGAAGATGTGGTATATATACACAATGGAATATTATGCAGCCATCAAAAGGAATGAGATCTTGCCATTTGCAACGACGTGGATGGAACTGGAGGGTATTATGCTGAGCGAAATAAGTCAAACAGAGAAAGACATGTATCATATGACCTCACTGATATGAGGAATTCTTAATCTCAGGAAACAAACTGAGGGTTGCTGGAGGGGGGGGTGGGATGGGAGGGATGGGGTGACTGGGTGATGGACACTGGGGAGGGTATGTGCTCTGGTAAGCGCTGTGAACTGTGCAAGACTGTTGAATCTCAGATCTGTACCTCTGAAACAAATAATGCAATATATGTTAAGAAAGAAAAAAAGAAGAAGAAGAATGTAGCAGGAGGGGAAGAATGAAGGGGGGGAAATCGGAGGGGGAGAAGAACCATGAGAGACGATGGACTCTGAAAAACAAACTGAGGGTTCTAGAGGGGAGGGGGGTGGGAGGATGGGTTAGCCTGGTGATGGGTATTGAGGAGGGCACGTTCTGCATGGAGCACTGGGTGTTATGCACAAACAATGAATCATGGAGCACTATATCTAAACTAATGATGTAATGTATGGGGATTAACATAACAATAAAAAATTAAAAAAATAATAAATTTTTGCGCGAGCATAAGTTTTCATTTCTCTGGGATAAATGTTCCAGAGTACACGTGCTGACTTCTTTGACTACAACTTAGCTTTGTAAGAAACTGCCATAACTTCTCCAGAATGGCTATACTATTTTACGTTGGTGCTAACAAAGTATGAGTGATCCAGTTTCTCTGCATCCTCACCAGCTTTGGGTGTTGTCACTATTTTGTATTTTAGCCATTCTGGTAGGTATGAAGTGGTGGCTCCTTGTGGTTTTAATTTGCATTTCCCCCATGGCTAGGGATGTTGAACACCTTTCCGTGTGCTTACTTGCCATCTGTATATCCTCCTCAGGGAAAAGTGTGTTCATGCCTCTTGTCCATTTTCTAATTGGTTGTTTTCTTTTACCGTTGAGTGTTGAGAGTTCTTTACGTATTCTTTTTTTGTTTTTTTAAGATTTTATTTATCTGACAGAGAGAGAGAGAGCACAAGTAGGAGGAGAGGCAGAGGAAGAGGGAGGAGCAGACTCCCCGCTGAGCAAAGAGCCCAACTCGGGACTCAATCCCAGGACCCTGAGATCATGACCTGAGCCAAAGGCAGACGCTTAACTGACCCAGGTGCCCCTCTTTATGTATTCTGAAATGAGCCCTTCGCTGGATACATGGCTTGCACATGTTTTGTCTCAGCCTGTAGCTTGTCTCCTCATCCTGTCAAGCAGGCCTTTCACGGAGCAAACAATTTTGATGAGATCTGACTAATCAATTTTTCCTTTTATGGCTTATGTCATATCTAAGAACTCTTCACCTTGCTCTAGGTCCTAAAAATGTTGTTCTATGTTTTTTTCTAAAAATTTTATAGTTTTATGTTTTACCTTTAAACCCATGATTGACTTTGAGTTAATTTTTTATAAGGTATAAAGTTCAGGTTGATTCCTTTCCTTCCTTCCCTCCTTCCTTCCTTCCTTCCCTCCCTCCTTCCCTCCTTCCCTCCTTCCCTCCTTCCCTCCTTCCTTCCTTCCTTCCTTCCTTCCTTCCTTCCTTC
>NW_022589704.1:11421883-11436056 GCF_004348235.1 Phoca vitulina | reverse complement strand
TCCTTCCCTCCTTCCTTCCTTCCTTCCTTCCTTCCTTCCTTCCTTCCTTCCTTCCTTCCTTCCTTCCGGCTATGGATGTCTAGTTGCTCCAGCAGCATCTGTTGAAAAGACTATTCTGAATTGCTTTTGCTCCTTCGTCAAAAATCAGCTTGGGCATGTTAGTGTTGTTCCTCTCCTGGATCCCTGAGTCTTGTTCCATGGATCTGTAAGTCTGCCCCTCTTCCCATTCCACACTGTCTTGATTACTGTATCTGTATAATAATCCTGGACATCAGATAGAGCGATTCCTTTCACTTTACTTTTCTTTTTCAAAATTGCTTTAGCTATTATAGGTCCTGCACCTTTTCATACACACTTTCAAATAAGCTTGTCTATTTCTACAGAACACCTGGCTGGGACTTTGGGATTGCATTAAACCTACAGATCAATTTGGAGGTGGGGGAAGATTGGCATCTTCACTACCTTGAATCTTCAAATCCCACACACGTGATATATCTCTCCATTTATTTTATTTTTTAAAAAAATATTTTATTTATTTGACAGAGAGAGCGAGAGAGCACAAACAGGGGGAACAGTAGAGGGAGAGGGAGAGGCAGGCTCCCCGCCAAGCAGGGAGCCCAATGCGGGGCTCGATCCCAGGACCCTGGAATCATGACCCGAGCCGAAGGCAGATGCTTAACCATCTGAGCCACCCAGGTGCCCCATCTCTCCATTTATTTAGGACTTGTTTAATTTCTTCCATCTGCATTTTGTAACTTGCAAGAATATGGATTCTGTGCATGTTTTGTTAGATTAATACCTAAGTATCATTTTCTTTGGAGCGATTTTAAATGAATAGTATTGTTTTAAATCTGTTTCCATGTGGGTTTTTGTTGTTGTTGTTAGTATGTAGTTTATTTTTGCTCTACTTCTTTTTTTCACCTGTTCTCAGGTAAAAGATTGCACCTCATAGCAAATATAAATCACGAAGAGAATCACCAGTCCTGGAATTGTGATTTCCAAAACATGGTTTCAATCCTGATTTTCTGGAATCTTCATCTGGGTAAGAATTAGACCTCCTCTACCTCCATGGAAGCCTGTGATGTTTGGTTGGGATTCACTGTGAGTTTGTGTGTGTCAGAGAAGAGGGGGGCATTGTTTCCAGGGAAAGGGATTTTGTCATCCCGGCAATCACACTACTCTTTGCATTAGCTGTTTTTGGTTCGTTGGATCTATTTAGAATTAGGCAGGTGGCCTAAAAGAACGTTCATACAAGCTATATTTATTTTACTGTCTTTGATTTTCATATTCTGTCGGGAAGTACCGAACGTACCTGCTGTAATGACATGCTTCTATTTTCCTCACTTATTAGTCTAAGAACCAGTATCAAGATCAGTAACTTGAAGGTTGGCAGCATCGGTCACTGAGGAAAGGGCAAATGCACCCAGCTTAGTCTGACCAGCAGCTGTGAAGCCAAAGACAGTTATTCTTTTTCTGACTGTATATTTGACTGACGCCATGAAAAGCATATTCACCACTTGGTGTTATTAGGGAGATCATCTGTCCCAACCCCAAACTGGGCATTAGAGGTGAGTAAATGAGTTCCAAGTTACTATTCATTGATAGGAAAATTGTATATATGTTGAAATGTATATATTGAGATGTTAGCCTAGAAGCACCAGGTAATTATTAGGGAACCCTGCATTTGGGTTATATTTGTGCAAATTTAGCAGATAATACAATCTTAGCAAGAAAAGATGCTGCTTTCAAAATAGTAGACTTCATCAACTCATGGGTCTAAGATAAGATATGGAAAGAAAATCCTGAAGACAAAGTAAGCATACAAAAGGTGACCGAATAATGCAAATTAGTAAAAAGTTACCTTCTCTATATTTAGTTTTTAAATTAAAACAATTTCTTTAATCTTCTCTAGTTTTAAAACATCTCCAGTGGAAAAATGGGATGGAAATAGTAAATGAGGTGCCTATTCTGACGGGACGACACTCCGACTCCAAATGTAAACTAGCTGCTTCTTTGAGATTGACACAGTCAAAAGGTCTCAAATTTGAACATGCCTGAGAATCACCTGGAGGACTTGTTAGAACACAGATCTTAGGGCCCAGCCCCAGACTCTCTGAAATGTGCATTTCTAACAAGTTCCCTTATGATGCTCACGCTGCTGGTGTCAGGGCCCAACTCTGAGATCGAATATAGTTCATTCTTAACTCCACTGAAGGCTAACATATTGGGGTTAGATTCGACAAGGAAAGGACTGAAGGCTGTCCCCAGGTCTATAAAGACTTTGGATGAGCAGATTTCTAGATGTCTCTTGTGTCTCCAGTGGACAAGGGGCAACACTAAAGTACAGTAGATTTCCGCTGTAGATATAGTAGTCATTAAGTCCCAGGGTGATAGTGCATTGGGACAGATCAACAAAGGAAAGCATGGGTTTTCTATACCTGGAGTCCTTCTAAAGAAAATAGGCCACAGGCCATTTTTTTGTCCTGAATTGTTTGGAAATTCTCCTGTCTATAGGTAAATGACTAAGTTTCTAAAAATACAGAACATGCCACAAAGTTGGTGTAGATTAATTCTTCCCAGTTTCTAAATCTAGTGTAGTAATTAAATTCTTCAGTTGTATAGATGTTTTCTCTCTATGCTTGACTTGTATTCTCTTAGTTACACATGAGGAGAATCTTTTTGGGCTTAACAATCAGGCACTCATGGTAGGTATACTCGTGGGTGGTTTGGTTTGGCCAAGAGTCATTGAGGTCCTTATCCTCATGGCACATAGAGATTTCAAATGTCTTCATCCTCTTGCTCATGAATGTACAGAAATAGTTTTGATGGGGGAGGTCCTTAGTCAACATCTTAGATCTGATTTGCACATTTACTTTCTTTGTTCTCATGAAAACGAAGCAAAGAATAACCCTCAGAAACTGACAAGTGCAAGAGTAAAATATTATCACCATTTCTAAGAAAGATGCCAGAATGGGACGCCTGGGTGGCTGAGTCGGTTAAGAGTCTGTCTTTGGCTCAGGTCATGATCTCGGGGTCCTGGGATCGAGCCCTGTGTGGGGCTCTCTGCTCAGTGGGGAGCCTGCTTCTCCCTCTCCCTATGCCCCTCCCCCCCGCTCATGCTAGCTCTCTCTCTCTCAAATAAATAAATAAAAAAAAAAAGAAAAGAAAGATGCCAGAGTAAAAACGAAGAGACTGGGGCTGAAATCTTCAGGTGCAGGCCTAAGTGGACTCCGTGAACTTTGATAGCACCTGTATGCAATCCTGCTCTCAGGGCAGCTCCACCCACCCCAGCACCGAGCCATTTCTATGTAAGAGTTAAATGCCTGCTTGCTTGACCTGGTCATGACCTCTTCCCAAAATCACTCTCCATAACAAGCATTTTGTGTCAAAGGCCACATTCTTCTGATTGGAATTTGAAATGGAAAGATTTAAGGCAGATTGGTAGATGTATTACATTTGTATTAAAAATGTCCTTTTCGGGGTGGGTTAGGCCGATTTTGGGAAAAACACCTGCTGTTCTACTGGAGCGACAACAGCACAAACTGGGTTCATGTTCCTTCAGCCCAAGGTGACACGTGGGCCTTTTTGGAAAGAATAATAACAATCCCATTGATTTCAAAGAACTGAGTGTCCCGACAGTGAGATGCGACCTTGAAGTTGTGTAAATAAGGCTGCTCTAGACCTGTTCGTGACTGTGGCCACGGAGAGGAAGATTCTTACTGGAAAAGGGAATGGCATCATGGATTTTTCTTTTTTAATAGAGAAAAAAGAGAAAAAGTTTATGTTCAGGAATACCCCTTAGGGACTTTTTTTCAGAATTACTTTGATAAAGACGGGTACATCCTCTAAATAACCAATAGAAAGGAGGTTGCACAACAGAGACATCATGTTTGCTTTCTAAAAATTTCATTGCATCTTGACACAACGGCCCGGCTTTGGGGTAACGCGAGGGACACCAAACCTCAAAGCAAAATGGAAGACTTTTTCTGACAAGGCAAATACCCGGTTCTGAGCTTCCTGATGGGATGAGCATTCCAAGCCACCTGAGCAGGGAGAGGTAAAATCTTCACTGCACAACCCCGAGCACAGCTGCGCTCTACCTCCTCACCTCTGATTCTCAAGGTAGGGGGACGGTCCTGCTCTGTCAGGCACTGGGCAACCAGTGCGCGGTGAGAAGTGCCTCTTCTCGCGGGCTTTCAGGCCACAGCCACGCCCCCTGCTCCCCGGGTCACGTGTCATCTGAAGCACGTACCGCGTCATCTGAAGCACGTACCGCGTCCTCTGAAGCACGTACCGCGTCATCTGAAGCACGCACCCTGGAGCGCAAAGCCAAGTTTCAAGGACCGGAAATGGCGTCGGTCACCACCATGAGTGCGGCGAACGAGGCAGGAGAGCATTCATACAAAAGATTACTAAAAACAATGCACAGTTCGTGGCAGGGATTAAAGGTAAACATTGAAATTTCAACCATGAAAGGGGTTCTGGGCTGCTTGCCTGAGTTGGAGGCTGACGTGGAAATCCAATTCTTTTGAGGGTCTGTACATGGGAATTGGCAGAAAACATGATAGAACAAAACTTATCAATTCCTTTCTTTTGAAAATGGGTCTTAAGGCAAAACTTGCGGTTAGCGTCCTTTCTCCGTGGCCCTGCTTATTCAGCCCTCCGGAGCTTGCACAGCCCTGGGTCATGGCCCGTAATGCCTCCCAGGGCAACTGTGATCATAAAGGACGAGACTCCTGCAATAGGGGATGTTCTCCCCAACAACGGTTTCTTTATTTAGCTTGCATGAATTTATGGAACACAAACGGTCCTTCATAGCAAGACAACAAATGAAAATAAAGAGATCTCAGCCATCCGCGTATGGTACATTATACTCTGCGTGCATTTGGTTTTCAGCAGCGCAGACCTGCCCGACATAGGAACAGAGTAGAAACGGTCCGAAACGTGTGAGCACGATGGAAATGCAGGCACCGAAGCTGTGGGAAAGAATTTCAGAAAAACAAAAATTAGTTAGTAGCTATGATTCCATTTTCAGTTGGTTCAGCATGTGAATTGACTCCAGGAGCTGGGCTGTCTCTTGTTTTTATAGTTCTTGTTGTTCACGTCAAATAGCAGAGTCTGTTTGAGATGATCAGTTTATGATGTGACAGAGAGGAGAGTGTCAGCTTCCAGCTCTTGAGGGCCCGGGACTGACTGCCAGGTCGTGGGAAGAGAAACGGGGCACGCTGGAGGAAAGTCGCACCAGCAGGCCAGCGCCATGTGGGCATGCTCTCCCAGAGGCCGGCTGCCTGCCTAGCAGGGCGCTGCTTCTTGCAGCAGCTCTTCCCACCACTGCAGCCACGAGAGCCGCAGCCACGGGAGCCGCAGCCACGGGAGCGACAGGAGCGGCGGCAGCAGCAGACCATGGGTGTACTGCAGCAGCCCCCACAGCAGCCGCAACTTCTGCATCCACAGCACCCCATGGTGTCAGGAGAGGCGAGGAGGGAGACTCGGGAGGTGAGGGAGGTCTGGTATTTGCCTCTGCCGGCGGCCCTTAAATACTGGATGTGGGGGTTTCCCGCATGTTACCTACTCACCCCCTGGTTGTTTTGACCCGTTTCTGAGATGGATGTTTATTTCCTGTTACTTCCTCATGAGTACACACGACTTAATTTTCTTTCAGTTTCAGATAAATTCACTTTTATTTCAAAAGTGGAATCAGAACTGACTGAAATAGTTAATGCACGCTGCTTTCCCCCAGTACGACTGCCGGAGAGTGCAATTCTTTTGATTAATATTAGATGATGGAAACTGTGGCGATCGAGCTTTCCCTCTTCTTCAGGGGATCTTCACCTCCCAGAGGAGAGACCCTGACTGGCATTTTATCTTATCTTTTATATTACTCTAATTACATGTACTTATGTACATTATCTTATCTAATCACTCTTAAAAAGGCAATGAATTTGGTGTATAGAGTCTCTCATCAAATGGATTTTATAGTCGAATAAGCCCAGGATGGGCTGTATAGTTGTGTCTCCATTTGGGAAGTTGGCACTAACGTAGCAGAGGTAGTAAGTCCAGGAGGGAAAAAAAAAAATGGAAAAAAAAAATCAATTTTCAACAATAAAGAAATTTCTTATACACCAAATAGAAAATGTAATTAAAAAAAAAAAAACATTCAAAATAGCAACAAAATTTATACCAGTGCCTAAACCTAATGACTTACAAGATCTTTAGAAAGAAAATTATTAAATTGTGTGGAAGGACATAAAAGAGGAAATAAATGGAGAAATGTACTAGGTTTATAGATGGGAATTCTCAATATTGAAACAATGTTGTGATGGTGTTTCATGTGTCCCCTTGGCTGGGCTAAGGCTGGCCCAGATATCTGGTAAGACATCTTTTCTGTGTCTGTGAAAATGTTTCCAGAAGAAATTAGCATTTGAATCAGTTGATTGAGTGAAGATGGTCCTCATCAGTGTGTGTGGGCACCATCCAGTGCATGAGGATCTGAATAGAACAAAAAGGTGGAGGAAGTGCCAATTTGCTGCCTTTGCCTGAGCTGGGACAGCCACCTTCTGCCTGCAGACATCTGCAGACATCAGAGCTCCTGCTTCTCAGGTCTTCAGATGCAGCTGGAATTATATCACTGGCTCTCGTGATTCTCCAGCTTGCAGATGGCAGATCGTAACACTCGTCAGCCTCCATATCATGTGAGCCAATTCCTATAGGAAATCTGTATGTCTGTATCTGTATCTCTATATCCAATGGATTCTGTGTCTCTGGAGAACACTGCTTAATGCAGATGTCAGTCCTTCCCAAAGTAATTAATAAATTCATTGCAATTCTATGAAAAACCCTAAGAGATTTTTAAAATATTGGTCTCTTTTCACTTTTTATAAAAACTGGACAGCTTCCCCAAAAATATGTTTGACAAAACAAGAATGTAAGAGACATTTAAAAAAATATTTATTTATTTATTTATTTGAGAGAGAGAGAGAGAGAGAGAACACACATGTGAGCTGGGGGAGGGGCAGAGAGAGAGGGAAAGAGAGAATCCTCAAGTCAAATCCCCGCTGAGCACAGAGCTCAAGGCGGAGCTTGATCCCAGGACCCTGAGATCATGACCTGAGCCAAAATCAGCAGCCATCCATTAACTGACTGAGCCACCCAGGCGCCCCAAGACAATTTTTAAAGCAGAATGAGGAGAGTTCACCTATCATATATTGGAACTAATTCTAAAGCTACGATCATTAAAACAGTGTGATATTCTGTTGCTGAGGAGAGACAGAGACTAGTGGATGGGAATTGAGAGCACAGAGATAAAATAACACAAATTTTGGAATTTGGTGTATGGCAGAAACATTACAAATCAGGGGAAGTTCCTGGCCATTCAGTATTGGTACTGAAATAAGAGGCTGTCTCTATTGATACAAATAATATGAGGGTCCTTCTTCATACTACACATTAAAATAAGTTCCGGATGATTTTAAGAACAAAAAGTGACAAGCAAAATTTGACATTTTAGGGAGACGTGAAAAATTAGCTTTATGACTTCAAATTAGTAAAGTATTTCTTTTTTTTCTAAGATTTTATTTATTTTTTGACAGAGACACAGCGAGAGAGGGAACACAAGCAGGGGGAGTAGGAGAGGGATAAGCAGGCTTCCTGCTGAGCAGAGAGCCCAATGCGGGGCTCGATCCCAGGACACTGGGATCATGACCTGAGCAGAACGCAGACGGTTAACGACTGAGCCACCCAGGTGCCCCTAGTAAAGTATTTCTTAAAATATAAAAGGAATACATTAATTAAAGACAAAATACATGAAAGGGAAGAAAATATTTTACAAAATGATGCTGAAAACAAAAGTTAAAACCAGCCACAGGCTAAAGAGAAAATCAATTTTATTTTTTTTTTATTTTTGAAAGATTTTTTTTTTTTTTTATTTGAGACAGAGAGAATGAGAGAGAGAGCACATGAGAGGGGGGAGGGTCAGAGGGAGAAGCAGGCTCCCTGCCGAGCAGGGAGCCCGATGCGGGACTCGATCCAGGGACTCCAGGATCATGACCTGAGCCGAAGGCAGTCGCTTAACCAACTGAGCCACCCAGGCGCCCGAGAAAATCAATTTTAGAAAGGGAAACAACTTAATAGAAAAATGCGTGAAGGATATTAACTGAGGAGTCACAGAAGACATGGCTCTACATACAATAAGAAGCTCAACGCCACTAATGATCAGAAAGGTAGAAATGAGGACCACACTGTGGTACGTTTTATATCCACCTGCTTATCAAAATGTTCAAGTCTGATAATACCAAATATTGGTGAGGATATTGGAAGGTTCATACAGTGTTGGATGGGAATATACATCACTATGACCGATTTGCAGAGCAATTCAGCCACATCTGGTCAAGATGCAGATGTGTGTTATCTCGTTTACTCACTTATATATCAATGTGAGTTAATGGAAAGAACAATCCTATTCTATTTACTAAGTTATCATCTATTACTGTCATTGTTTTGACACTCAAGTTGTCCTACATTTTTCCAGTTGCCACACCTTCAAGCTGGTTCCTGTACCTTTTAAAAATACGTCTATCGTTTTTTGAGTACCAAGTTATATTTCAACCCAAGATGTTCACGGCCCATTTCATCCCTCCCCAGCCCTAGACCTGGAATGACTCTTTCTTCCAAAGAGTCTGGTTTGTTTTATTGGAGAATGATGTTTAGAATTCGAGATCAGGATGGCAGGATGCTCACTGCGAAGATTTTTTTTCTCTATTTACAGTCAGTTCTGCTATAACACAGCAAATCATAGCACTGTACAAAATTAAGCCATAAAAACCACAGGGCCTTTGGGTTGGGGAAACGGCACTCAAAAACCATCAGTGACCTATTAAAAAAGGATGGGAACTTAATAAAAATTGTAGATGATTTTACACATATGGTTAAAAGTATATAAATGCTATAAGAAATGTGACAGTCTACTTTGAAAAAGATGTGAAGTTTGCTTGTGGAAGTGGGTCTGGGAAGGGGCAGCTTGTGTGATTGTCAAGGTGTGGAACGGGGTGTGTCTGAAATGGGAGGGCAGGTTGTAACGGCGGGTGTGGATGAGCCTAGTTCAGAACACGCAGGGCATGCAGGTGGCTGGTAGTGGTCTGAAGTGTGTGTGTGTGTGTGTGTGTGTGTGTGTGTGTGTGTGTGTTGTAGCTGGGTGAAGTTTTCTCCATCTGTTTGGTGTTTCTTATAGACAAAGTCCTGCATAAGCAAACACAGATTTAGCATTTTTCTCTAATTGTTCCCTAATATAGCAATCTCCTTGGAATAACTTTTTTTTTCAGCCCTATGAAGGTATAATTGACACATCAAAATTGTATATATTTAAGGTGTACAGTGTGATTACTTGATGTATGTATACATTGTAAAATGATTACCATAATCAAGTTAATTAACACATCCATCACCTCACTGAGGTACCGTATTTTTCCTTTTCGTGGTGAGAACATTTAAGAGTAACTCTATGAAGCAAATTTCAGGGGTACAATACAGTATTATGAACTAGAGTCACCACGTTGTACAGTAGCTCCCCAGACCTTACTCATCTAACTGAAAATTGGTACCCTTTGACCAACATCTTCCCAATGTCCCCTCCCCTCAGCCCCTGCTGCCTTTCTATTCCTGCTTCTGTGAGTTTGACTTTTTTAGATTCCGTCCATAAGTGAGAACATGCAGTATTTGTCTTTCTATGTCTGGCTTATTTCACTTAGCATAATGTCCTCCTTGGAACAAATTTGCGTTTTTAAAACAAATGTTATAGCAGAACTGGCTGTATTGTATATCAGAAATTATGCTAGGTGTTGGGAATTTAATTAACTGATCTTCTGTATGTTTTCCACTTGGCCTTCTGTGATAGAACTTTTCATATTACATTATTATGGTTTACTTCTGTCTCTTTTTGATGGACTATATATGTTTCTTTAGGGCCAGTTTCATCTCTCATTCACCTTACTTCCCTGACTGCTACACAGTGTCTGGAATCTAGAAGACAATTATTAAACTCTTGGTGAGCTGATTCAAAGAAGGATGAGGTGTGGTCCTTTCTTTTGAGGGGCTGTCAGTCCAGAGCTCTGCTCTTCAATACAGTAGCTGCTCGCCATGTATGGCTATTGAAATTTAGATTAATCAAAATTAAATAAGTAAAGAGTTTTTGTTCTTGAGCCTCACTAGTCATATTTTAAATACTCAGTAACCACATGTGGTAAGTGGCTACCATATTGGCCAGCTCAGAATAGAATATTTCCTTCACTGCCAAAAGTTCTATGGGTCAGTGTTGGTCTAGACTCCAGTGGATGAAGAGTTAATAGCTCCCTGATTATCCAGATTATTCTCAGAAGACCTGGTGATATTCCCCCACCTTCCCATGAAAATGACAAAAAGACGATCCCACATTTGGGAAAATATTCTTGAAAACATTTCAGACTGAAAATGCTCTTTAGAAAAATCAGATTTTGAAAGTAGGCCGATCTATATAATAAAATCTACCTTATTCCACAAAGGAGTCAATAAGCTATAAAGGCAGTGAATTTTTTTTTTAAAGAGACAACACCAAGCAAGACTATACACCAAGTCTCGAGCCTCCCAAATAGCCATTTTTTGCAAAGTAGACTGAGGGGGGATGACAAGATCAGTAGGAGAGAAACAGGATCTTGTCTCATCAAAGCCAAGAGATACGAGTGTCAAGAAAGAGAGATTTGCCAACTGCCTCGTGCCGAGAAATTATCTTGTAAATTGCCTGAAGAGCATATTTTGGAGTTAAGCACATGGAGGCCATCTGGGACTTGAACTAGAGCAGTTCCAGTGAAGTAGTTGTCTAGGGAGGAGTTGAGAAGTTCTGGAGTTCTTGGCGAAGATTTTTATTTATTATAGTAAACAAAAAATACAGTAACACCCAGGATACACCCTGTCATCCCCGATTATGCTTTTGAATAATGCATATGTGTACTCTTCCAGAATTCTGCAAGAAAATTATAGTGAACAGTAGTTAATTCAGTAACATGTGCTTGTGGGTAATCTTTATTTTCTTTGTGTTTCTGTGCATTTTTCATATTTTTTATGATGAACATATATAGCTTTAACGATCAGAAAAAGCAAAAATTGTATTAAGTATGCATATGTGTGCTATTAACTTATGAGTAATTATGTTTAAATAGTAAAATGGGTAATATTTTGTTTCTACATATTTTACTATATGTTGAAAGATTGCCAATGCATCTTATTATATCTAATCTTATGCATATTTTGCTGACTGTCCTTTCCCACATTCTTGATCCCCACTGAATCCCTATTTTATTTGATTTTTTCCCCCAACTTTACTGAGGTAAAATTGACAGATAAAATTGTAAGGTATTTAAGTTTATCACATGATGATTTGATATAGGTAAACTGTGTGAAAGGTCAATCCCTGTTTTCTAATGTCACTGTTCTCATGCCTGTCATCTACAGGGAGCTAGTTTGGGGACAATGCTTTCTGCAGTCGTGGCTGTCAAGGCAGGAGAAACAAGAGGAAGTGTCAGGAGGCAGCCTGGGCCTACCAGAGGGGCTTCCTTGTTTGAGGGTGGGAGAGAGACCATCCTGAGGGTTTCGATGCTTCTGAGAAGGCTCCAGAAAGCAGAGGGAGTGCATTGCCGTGTCTGCATGTGCCTCTAATGGGCTGGGCACTTAGTAGGTGCTCAACAAATACCTGTGGAGGTAGAAGGTGCATGAGAAAGGAGATTTAAAGGGCCAGAGGGATGGTCTTCAGAGCACAGATGGAGGGGCTGGCCTGTGATGGGAGGAGTGGGGAGGTGCACCTCCTTAGTTGTAACGCAAGGCAAGAAGGAGAGGGCGCAGATACGGGCGGGTTTATAGAGTCTGTGGTAGGAAGCTCCTTCTCGAGTGAAGGGGCTGGAGGAGGCATCTGGCATCTGAAGAAAGGGAACAAGATTGGAAGTGGTCATTGCCCTAAGAAGAGGAGCCAAGCTGATGAGAGGAGAGAGGTGAGCGTGGAGGCGGGACAGGGCAGAGGATCCAGCAAGTTCCCTGGATGCCGTTGATGGTGGTGGTGCCACAAGCTCTCAGCCCCTTCTTGCCTCGCCATTGTCCTCCTACGCAACACCATTTCCACCTGTTTTCCTTGCCTGTCTTCCCTCCTTCCTTTATCGTCATGTAAAGAAGATCCAGCCAAAACCAAAGGGTAGAAAAAAGAAAGATTAATTTCAGTTGGCGTGATTGGGAAAAGCTAACATTTGATCTGCCTTTTTAAAAACGAGCAGAATTTCAGTGGTGGAAGAGGGCATTTTCAGCCAAAGGCACACTCATGAGGGAGGTAAAGAGAGGATATAAAAGTTCAAATACTGATTATATGGCTGCTGTGTTTCCTTTAGGAGAGCAAAAAGGTCTGGGTCACAGGAGGAATCGAGGGCGGGTCCTGTGTCGGCACCATCATCCCACAGGACTTTGGCTCATTGACCCTGTTCGTTCTTGTGCTGCATGTTCCTTGCCGAATCTTGCCTATTTCATTGTTAACGTCTCTGTCTTATTTCTAAGTACTCCATACACTGTGCAGCACATAGTACCCGTACCATAAAGATTAACTACTGGTCGTAGTGCTATGAATTACCAAGCTCTCCCTTCTTGTGCAGCTTTGGGTTACAACCCTCGAGCCCCAGACAGATTAGGCTGCAAAGCAAATAGAAGCCAGATGGTTACTGGGGAGTCTGGACTTTAGTTTAAAGCCGAGGATTGTTGAGTAGGAACAAAATGTGCGCCCCTGGAAAATAGAACAGCGTAAGGTAGGGTTTGCTTGTTTATTTGTTTTTATATAGAAGCACTAAAATTTCATTAAATGGCCTTGAGCCATCATTATTATACCATATACTAATGATGCGTAGAGATTTATTACACTTGATGAGGTGAAAGTCAATAGTTGGGTACATTTTTAAGTAGTTTCTTTCCTCAGGGACCCAAAGTTTCCAAATCTCTCTTCTGGCAGTCCTCAATGTGTGGTTCAAAGACCCACAGGGACCCTGAGGCTGGTAAGATCATCCTTTTCCAACTGGGTCTCGGTGTGAGGCTGGGTTTTCTTTATGTGCTTCCACCAAAACAACACAGTCCAGTAGTTACAACACTGAAGGTAGATAATGAGCAGCCGTTCATCTTTGATTAAATCAGACATTAAAGCGATTTGCAAAAGTATAAAACAATGCCACTGTGTTCACTAAATTTTTGGGGAAAATCTAGTTATTTTTCCCAAAAAAGTGCTATTTACGTGAGCAAGTAATGGGCTTATGGTGTTACTTTAAAATTAATGGTAACGCTTGGAAGGCAGCCGTCAGATGAGGGAGTCTCTGGGGACAGAGGAGCTTCCCCAAGCCTCTGAAAGCTCACCGCGTGGCCGCCTTGTCGCCTGCTCTGTGACTAAGACTGAAGCTACACATGTGACTCAAGCAAGGAGAACGAATGACAAGGCAGACATTTGAGAATGCGAAGGTCCTGAAGCTGGATCTGGAGACTGGGGGCTTCTCCAGGGAGGATGGTTTTTATCATTTGCCGAGTTCGCCATTTGCAGCCAGAGCAGGTATCCCGGGAAGAAAAAACACGCGTCTGCTGGTCTAGAGGGGTCTGTGACAGGCTGACCGGTGGTAGAAAACGTGGTGGATGTTGCAAGTTACCTCCTTTATTTAAGGTTCTGTGTATTCTCTTTCCCCTACTGAAAGGACCCCTAAGAATTTTCCTCAAAGAGGTGTCAAGGGAAATAATCATTCCCCGGGGCAAATACTGCGGAGGAAGCAAAATGTCAGTGGGCAGATGCGTTTCCCGGCTCATCCATTACAAGAGCAGCTCTATTTGAAAACGGGGATGGGTTCTTTGCTAAATACTCCCGTTGGGTGAAACAGATAAATTTAGCCGAGATGAAAACAGGTGACTTAACGAGACTAAAGGTGTCAGGAAATAAACAGGAAGAGCCTGAGGTTTTCCTGTAGGAGCTGAAATCAAGCACAGGGAAGTGGTCACGTGTCTTCCCGCTCCGACCTGCAGGGTTGGTACATAAGGGGCCCCCCCCGCGGACGGCGGCATCAGACCTCCCTCGCCTCCCGAGTCTCCCTCCTCGCTACTCCCTCCTGAGTCCTCTCTCCTGACACCATGGGCTGCTGTGGCT
>NW_022589704.1:11419346-11421873 GCF_004348235.1 Phoca vitulina | reverse complement strand
TGCAAGAAGCAATGTTGCTGCTAGGCGGCCGGCGGCTCGGCCCCTGCACAGGAGCTACTGGGGATTTCCTCCCCTCCATTCACCTGTTCCACCTGTGTCCTCTGGTATTCTGAGACTTACCCTCTGGGGCTGACTTTGCTCCTGGATTTAGTTTCCTCTTTTTTCTGCTTTGGGTGTTCCTAGTTTTCCTAACTGAAAGTTTCCAATCAAATAGGAAACAGCAAAAACAAGGACATGAAAACTCGGAAAGAAGAGCTGACATCATGCGCTCCATCAGGCAGGGTCACGTTGTTATTCCTTAGATGTATGTGATTATTTCCTTCCCGTGTGTGTGCTTTTATGTCTGCTCCTTTTTCATCTTGCATCCCTATTTGTCAATAGCTCTTTTCTAAATTTTCTAGTAAAATAAAAACTTTTATCATTAAATGTTTCTCTTTGCCTTTATTTTGATTTTATCGTATCCCACCTCCTGGAACATCTTACTCTCACTTAAACATCCCTTGGAAGACAGGCAATGATAGCAGAGCAAGGCAAGGACCATGGGAGTAGCTTTCTTGCCCCTGCTGTCCATGCATTCCAGGTACCAACACCAACGGGACACTTGAAAGAATGATTTACCTACATTTTGAATTCTATTTTGAAATGACAGTTTCAGTTATAGAGAAACAAGTCTCCCTAATTCATAAAAAATCCTGTTTTATTCACAAAGAAACAATTCAAACAAATTTTCAGAAATATACCTGCTACCAAAATATGGACGGCTACATTTGCTTCAGATTCCCATCTGTTGGGGCCATTTACTCTTTGTGTCAAGGGCGGAGTCCTACCCCTGCCGTGTAGGCCCTTTCATTTTTTTCCCCTCTAAACTCAGCCAGCAGTGCACATTTAGACTTTTGGTATTATTAGTTTAGCTTTCTAGCTCCCTAAATACAAAAAGTAATGCCACCAGGTTGTGCTAAGTGGGTCTGCATTGATGGACATGGGATTTATCTTCATTCTCTTCTGTCTATATTAATTTAACCTCAATTGGGGTGTTGTTGAGGCTCAAGCTTTCTTTTGACTTCATTTCAAATATTTTTTTTCTTTTTTTAAAGGGGGGAGGGGCAGAAGGAGAGGGAGAGAATCGCAAGCAGACTCCATGCTGAGCCTGGAGCCTGATATGGGGCTTGGTCTCATGACCCTGAGATCATGACCTGAGTCATGTTGACTGAGTCAACAGTCAGATGTTTAACTGACTGTGAGCCAACAGTCAGATGTTTAACTGACTGAGCCACCCAGGTGCCCCTCGGATCTTACTTAATAACTTAAACTGTGAAGTATGTTTCTAAATTTTATTTCCATTTTTTTTAGACTCATGAGCTTAGAGGGGCTCTGAGTGGTCATTGAATGTGTGTCCTTTTGCCAGACTGTGGCAGTCTATTCTTGATAGGAAAACAGTTTTATGAGCAAGATCTGTTTCCTTTACACCTAGCGGAAACCAGAGTTCAGTTAATCCTCCATAGCCATCATTCACTTGGAAGATACAAATTGAAATACAAATGACATTTTATGATTCAGATCATGAGGCGTACTTAGAAGGATTTAAATATTTCGGAAGAGTCGACTTTCTGTTGACAAATGTTCTCTGAGAAATCCCAAGATATAAAGACAGGTCTAAAGTGCTGAAGCCAGTTCAAAGATGGAGTAGATCCTGTCTTAGAGTGTCTTTGGGTGGGGTGGGTTGTGTACAAAGAATTGTAATCCAAGGCCAAGTGTGATGCTTGCTGCAGTTGTTTCCATCAGAGGTGGAGAGAGAGTTCTTGAAAACATCCAGAGTGGCTTCATAGCCCTGAAATCTCATGGCTTTCTTGTTCCCTGTGGACTCTTTGGTGTATGTTCTCTCTGACACTTTTGGTCTATTTTGGACCAGAGCCAGAGAGTGGCAGAGGTTATTGTCACTGCAATATGAAGATCATCAATTGTTGCCCTGCATTAACTTTCCTCATCTTTTGCCACAAGGCACATGTTTCTCAGATGGACTAAGTACTGAAAACAAAAAGATGGATCACAATTTAAGGAAAATATTTCTGTAGTTCAATTGAGCTCAGCAAATATTTTCATTTTTCAATCTGATATTTTTCTCACTTTGTTTTCAAATCCTTATAGGCCCTGCCTATAAATTTCCCAATTATTCAGATAACCTAAATGAAGACCCATATTTTGCAATTAGATTACAGAGAGGAACATTCAAGGACTGAGGTGAGACGCAGGATGTGTGCATGCAGAGTACCCTTCCCGTGCTTTTCAGCCCCTGTCACCAAGCCCCCATACGTGGATCCTGTCTGATTTCCTTGTGAATTTTGTGATAGCTTCATGTAGGTGGGAATTAGTGTAGACCATGCTCAGGAGGAAGAAGAGAGAGCTGAGTGTGTCAAGGAAAACCAGGGACCACACTGTGTACATGTGCCACGTTGTGGATACAACAGCAGCATCTTTCTTTCTTCTTTCTTTCTTTCTTTCTTTCTTTCTTTCTTTCTTTCTTTCTTTC